>NC_053023.1:626587411-626775874 GCF_003073215.2 Triticum urartu
AAGTACTTCATTCACGATGCGTTTGGTTCGCCGAAAAAAGGGCGGCTTTCGATTACATCGGTTTCTAAAACCGTAGCGAGCGTTTGTTTCGGCGACGATGCTTTCTATAAACGCGCTTCCCGATACAGCCCTTCACGAAATTGAAACCGCCCGAATTCGCCGGGGTTGGAAATCGGGACTCGGCCGAAGTAACCAAACGATCCATGTTTTACGCAAGAATATTCGGAAGCGGCACTGCCTGAATACGATACAGCAAAAACATTACCGGCGCGGTACCAGACGCGTTATCAGTTTCTTTGGATAATGACTTGGGGCGCTAGGGAAGGAAAAAGTCAAGGGAAGAGATGAGGTAAAGCCTGTTGTCGAAACAATGTGGAACCTTGACGGCATTGCTTCGTTTTACCAACTCCACTATCTGCAACAAGGCTGGAAAATACAGTAAGACATACTGCCAAGGGTACTGCAGGTGACGCTTTTATTCAGCATCGACACTATTTTTCGGGCAACCTGTTCGTGGCAGACCATTTCATCAGTTTCTTCTTCTTCATCAGACTGGGTTGTGGCGAATGCAGCTTTCTTCTCTCATAGTACATCATTTGCATCCTTGTCGACCTGACAAAAGTGAAACAGCTGTGCCAGTCTAAACCAAAGACGACCGGGAAGAAAGCTTCACTTGCTGGGCATAATTCTTTCTGCAACATCTACAGACTATACAAAGATCAGTTCTACTAGATGTTCTCTTTGGCTTACTTTTAAGTGTACTGATATGTTGTAGCCTCAACTTGCAAGCATCACTGATCCAAGTTTGCTTTTGTTGACCGGATTGGGCCAGTGTCGTGCTTGCGTTAGAACATGGCATGCCAACTCAGGTCATATTTTGGTCAATTCACAGCCAAGAAGCCAATAAAAATACAATAAAATTACCGGGCCAGGCGGCCGGTGAGAACACGGAGCATGAAGCCAAGAAGGCAGAGGAGTCCGCGTCTGCAACGCCGTGCTCCGCCAGACCGGCTTCCTCGACCTCAGAATCTGAATTTGAAAAAGAAGAAAATGCATGCATGCATGCATGCCGACCGGCCGGCGTGATCCACCATCGATCCATGATGGTCAACCTCCATTCCAAGTCCGGACGATCAACCAGCTCCTGCCATTCTAGTAGCTGCCATGTTATGCATCCTCCCCTGCATCCATACGGTCTGATCTTCAGAGTGACCAAACAAAACCCTCTGTTCATGTCTGAAACTCTGGATACTGCCCGAATTGAATTCAATACATTCAATTTCATTTGTCTGAGTGTTTGATGCTGTTGACCGACTCTAGTTACTATTATCCATCACAACTAGCAAAATTATATTAACATAACTCACAATAATTACAGTATCTTCCAAAGCTTAGAGGATCGAGATTTGCAAGAGTTTTGTATATTGGTTTCGTCTGGAATCAATCCACACATACAGTAAGTAGTACTTTTATCCTGAGTGTGGCAACCAAGGTACTTAGTCCAAAACAATGTTTTACCTCTGATAAGCCCATTGTGACAGTGTGATGTCAATATGCACATATACAAACTAGGACACTTGATTAAAGAAGAATGCATGACTTTGACATGGGCGATGCAGAATCATTCATTCTATAAACCCTACAATAGCAGCACTAGCACATCATCATCCATCATCAACCAACCATGCAGCCTAGATATAAAACACCTACACTAGCTTGCTTGCCATCTGCTGCTAGGGGAGGGTGGTTGTGAATTTGACACCAGCATACTATGCATGATGCAACTCAGCTTGTCTCTATTTAATTCAACTCAATCAGTGGGCACCAATTATATCATCTCATCTCCCACATCTTCACATGGGATGTGGAGTACCATAACTATATAACTAAGAGAGATAGAATCCAATTTGCCTCTCACCTTGGCTCGGGTATCCCAGCCCAATCATGCTTGCATTCCTCCTCTCCTCTCCAACAGTGGTGGGGTTGGTAGCAGCGGAGGCGAGTTTGATTCCTCGTCTAGCAACAGCCACTTTGTGGGAGGGAGCACCATGTATCAAATCTGTCCGGCCACTGCTATGGCATTTGAACTTCTTGCGGCGACACAAGCTTCCTGCAAGGGCATGGCAGGAGGAGACCTGCATGGCACGGGCGAGGTGGGGATCAGGAGCAGCTTGAGGATGGAAACAGAGGTAAAGGTGGAGAAGTTCAGGGGCGAAGTGTCACCGGGGGCGACGCACTGGTGCGAGAAGGCACGGCGGTGCTCGGACGGTGCGTGGCTGCCCGAAGGAAGACGGCGTTCGACGGCAGCGAGGCATCTGGCGACGACCACAACTGGGCGGGGGGTCGCGGAGAGGCTCTCGTTGGCGATTGGATCCCGGTGGTGGCACGGTGGCGCGGGGGTCCGGGGAGGGCGGGCTGCGGCGGGGCGTCCGGGGAGGGCGCACGACGGCAGGGGGCTCGCGGCGGCGGGGGTTCCAGCGAGGGCGCGCGCGGCAGCGGGTTCCGGGGAGGGCGTGTGCGGCGGCGGGATCTGAGGGCGGCGGTGGGATGAGGCGCTCGGGGGAGGAGAGGTTGCGGGAGAGTTGTGGAAGCGGGTCAGGGCAGGGGTGTTTTTCTTTTCTTTTCCGTGATGATTCGGGAGTTCGTGAGGATGTCGTCGCAGCTATATAGGGCGCGGCATGATCGAAATAGTTATTCTAATGCTGGGATTAGAATAGTGCTACTCTATTTCTACTATCTAAAAAAACGTAACGTTCCTTCTTTCCTTTTACGTCAAAATTTTCGTCCAACCTTCTCTCTCACCCCACCTTACGTACACTATCGCACCCCTCCCGATTTTACTTTTCACAATTGGTAAGTCAATCAATCATGATCAAAACATTGGTAAGTCAATCAATCATGATCAAAACAAACGATTAAAAACCGACCCTTTTTCTTTCATGGCTTGCGCATCTAAGAATCGGATCGGAATTCTCTCGCCCTTTAATCTCGTGAAATTTTTAATGCACCTGCAATTACCATATCTTGGGATGTGGCATGGCAGAACTATCGCCTCCTTTCCCCCGTGCTGCCGGCCCTGATTGATAAGCAGCGGTTCTCATCTAGGAGTATGTTCGTCAAAAAAAAAAAGCAGCGGCTGGTGGGGTGCTCGCCGGCGTCGCCAGTGGCCACCGCACGAGGTGATTGAGCGAGGACCATCGATGTCCGCGGAGAGCAAGTGAGCGAGTGCCATGAAGCGGTGGCAGGCGAAAGCCATTGCCGGTGCTATACTCGTTGTCCTATCCCATGTGGGCGTGTCGTTCAGGCCCGGGACGTCCTACTTCGCACTGCCCCAGCCGTCCTCTGTCGTGCAGGGCTTTAGGCCCGTGTGAGTTTGTTACCCATGGCGGCGGCGACGTGTGACGCTCTTCTCGGTTCTCCCCTTGCGCTTGCAATCGTCGAGGTACTCGCTCTCCTGTCCAACTAACTACATGCATCATGTGTAGCTACAGGCACGGTGGTTGTTCTGACTGTAACTGAATGAATGGACAAACACTGGGAACCCTAAACCATTGTGTGATGAGGGTATACAACAATTCGTTCAGTTCACCTCCTGTCTGGACAATGCTAAGCTGCTAATAGTTAAATAGGGTGATTAAGTCTACTTAAGCATGGTTTGGTCCATTGAGATTAACTTACATTAATTTCCTTCAGTTTGCTGGGCTGACCGGTGCCAGCGGCGGGTCTGATCCTGCGATCGACATATATGCATGAATGTGAATCACAACGGTTAGTACCGATTTACCAATGGAATACTTAGAATCTTTTTGCTCGCTTGCTCAATTGCTTCTTAGTCAAAATAGAGATGAAGCATTAACATAAGAAGGATCTGTGTTTTTTTAAGAAACTTATTCTGTACATCAATACGGGAGACAGCTGAAGATAACTTTTGCTATAAGTTTGCCGCTCCATTTCATTTAATATCCATATGTATAGGATTATGAGATGCATTCTAATGTGCCCTCACCTTATACTGCTTCTAATGTTGCGCCATCTAATTCCAGAATGCGGCTTTCTTGGACAGAGAGATAATTTACGACAGGGAATTTGATCATGACTACTTAGGTTTCATGACTTTGGAGAGGTATTACTTCTTAAAGCTTGGCGGGAATGTCGTCAAAAGGCCACGACACATGTTAATGAGAGTTTCAGTAGGGAACTAGGGATACACAAGGATGACCTCCTCGGTTCACAACATTTTTGCCACTGGGAGTTATATTCAAGGAACAAATGGGACATCTAATGCGATTGTTCCTATGTCATATGTTTTCCGTGATAGTACTACCCATTATGTAGATCAAGGTGGTGGAAGAGAAATGGTAGGTTTCATTATTTCTCAACATTTGATGGCATTTTTAATTACAGTCTTTTGAAATACTACATGCATTCTTTCAAAAGCTAGCTGCCTTTGTTGTATACTTGGAGCCTTAGCATGCTGGTACTGTTTAGTTCCTTGATATGAGAAAGAACCATGACAAGGTAAAATGTTAACACAACAATTTCTAATTACCCCTTTTTTCCAAACCGTAAGTCTGTAGCCATTTAAATCTTCTATACTTTTCTGTGGCAATTAAACTTACCCCTTACATGAAAAGAGTGTCACATCCTACAGATCCTATTGCTTGCAAGTCTTAGTTTGCCGCAGTTTATGCCCTACAAGATAATAGTTGATATTGATACAGATATAATATCTATGTAATGCATTTTTTGCATAATATGGGAGATTACAAATAATCATGTGCTTACTGGTTTGTGGGCGATCTTGTTTGTGTCACATCCTATCTATAAAGGACATTGTGATGAATGCTGGTTTAACAGGATGAGAATCGTGTAAGGATCTTTTCTTTGCTCTCTGTGTTCCCAATATATTCATGCTAAGAGTACAAGATAATGAGGTATGATTCTTGTTTTTCCTAACGAAGGTACATGGTTGGCGGATTGCTGGGGTCAGAAGTTGATGGCTCTTATAAGAAATATGGGAGAGAAGTAAGATTAAAAATTTAGCCATATAGATCGAGTTAGGAAAAATCTTCAATAACACACTTTTTGGTCTCAAGGCAAGGCCAAGAAAATTATTCCAGTACAAACCCTCTGGTTTGATATTTTCAAGGTACAAACAGAAAGAAGCGCACCTGATATGCTTTAAAATGTACATTACGCAGCAGAATAATGGGTGGTTCTATATTTTGATACTGGTCAGGTTCCAACAATTCATTAAAACTCTTATTTATCTGCAAGATACACGCAATATGAAAAGTAACCAACGGAATATGGCACAATCAAAGGAAAATAATACTACTGGCTTGAACATGAAATTCCATCATAATTCTTTCGTGTTATTATTATGTGAGTCTGGGTGGAAGCAAAATAATTTTTAGTAAGAATTCAGCACACATCATATAGTGGAACTTTGGAGGCGTTGTCTTATTTGTGACCTCTCTACATGATGCTGCGAGTGCCCTCCTTTGACCAATGCAGTTTGCATTTGTTTATGGATTTCTTTTATTGTTGTTTTCAGAGAGAGACACACATTAAAAAATTGATCCCGTTGCAACGCACGGACAATTACCTAGTATATATATATATATATATATACTATTCTGATTTCGGAATCAGAATAGTTATTTAGATCCCAACAGCCTATATAGGGGCGACGGAGGTTCTCCGAGATCTGAAAACCTGAAGCGAGCAGCCGATAAAAAAAGGAAAACCGATCCCGGTCCCGACTTTCTTCCCCAACCTCCCCACTCCCTGCATCTCCGTCCCGCAACCGCGGTCGCGCCCACTCCCCGGACCTCCCTGCCGCTGCGCGCTATCCCCCGGCCCCGCCCCGCCCCGTCTCCCCTGCCTTCATCCCCGACACCATCCCGGACCTTCGTCTGAAGCATCCGTCACATCCAGATCCACCCGCCGGCGACGCCCACCGCCGGCACCCCTCTACCCACTACCTTCCCGGCGGCTCCGCCTGCGTACCACCGCCGGCGCGCCCCTGTGCCCAGTCGCTGTTGCTGCCTCCCCACCCGCGCCCACCTCCTGGCACCCATGGCCGCCATCGCCAAGACCTTCCCTCCCCAACGAGGCTACACCTAGCCAGAGGCCTGCTGCTCTCCAACGCCTGGACTGACGCAGTCAACCGTGCGCCGGCAACGCGCAACCGGTCACCATGGAACCCGCGTGCAGGCATTCGTCCATGGTTGATAGCCTCAACCATGGCGGTCCATCCCCACATGCCGCCGCTGGCCGTCGCCGTCCCTGACCACCAGACAAGCACCGCCGCCCCTGCATCTCCGGCCACATCGACCTTCTCAAGAGGGCTACCTTGACCTTCCCGAGGAAGGTTCATCCATGGAGCGGCCGCTGCCGCCACTCCACTCCCGCGCTGTGCCTGGCTTGCCGCAAGCCTCCGCCCCCCATCACCAGTGCGCTGCCACCGCATGGAGCTTCCAGCGCCAAGATTCCCTTGTGCGCCATCAGCTACCACCTAGGTTGCGTGGCTACTTCCCACCCCGTTGTGCTTCAGATTCTGTAGAGCTTCAGGTTCAGAGCTTTTCACTTCTGAAATTCAGTAAGTTGCCTTGGGTGAATGCTGCGTCTGGTTCAGTTGCAAGGAGTCCTCTGTTTTGCTGTTGTTGTCTGTCTACTTCTGCTTTATAGTTTAATTTGAGCCATTATAGAACTGATGGAGACTAGTAATGGATCAGCCATACTTCCTCTCGGTATGTAGTTTGTTTAGTCTAGTATGTTGTTTTGTGCAGGTGAAGGGAAGGACTACCTGAGCGCTACCAGCAGTACAAGGAGTTTAGAAGGCAAGAGATGGGTCAATAGATGATCCCTACTTTGCAGCAATGTGATGTACGTGTGGAGGAAAGGTCAATCAAAAAGTGTAGTTTGATAATTACGTCGTAACTTATTAAGCTCGCTTGCTCTCTGGCTCTTATTACTTTGTGTTTGTGCCTCAAACAAAAGAAAAAAAAAGTAAAAAATATTTGAAGATTTTACACTAGAGAAGTTCATGTACACAGACCTACCCCCGATGCCCAGCTCCCTGCCGCAGAGATGCCTGTGTGCCCCCCAATGCCTCCTTCCGGCTCGCCGCCGCCCCCACAACCTCCGGGCACGCCGCCACCCCTGCCAACTTTCGGCGCGAGGCCGCCTCCGCTTCCTCCTTGCGCGTTATCACCCCCATCTCATCCAGCGCGAGGCCGCCCCTTCTTCAGGGCGAGGTGGATTTGGACTTCAGCGGCAGTACAGAGAGCACTTCGGGAGCACGTGGCGGGCTCAGAAAAGCTGGCCGCCCCTTGCTCTGGCGAGCTCAGGTGCTCTCGTCGGCGGCGGCCCATCCCACTGCTCGTCGCCGACCACAATGGTGTGAGGAGGTCGAGCTTCCATGCTCTTTAACAAATAAGTTCAAAGATAATAAATCACATGCGTTCCTCTCCATGTGTGCTTGTGTTCTGTGTGTGTTCATGGAAAAAATAGATGGTTTATTTTATTTTTATGTATGAAAAGAAAGAAGTTCAAATATAATAAACAAATAAGTTCAAGAATATGTAACGGTTTAGAAACCTGAGTTTGAAACATCTTGCAGATTTTCAGATACATGTGTACAGTCGTCAAAGTTCAGACAAAAATGCTAGCTAGCTCACTGCGAGGTCTGAGGCAGGGCGCGCACGTTGAACAAAATGGATTCATTGATCGGTTGTTTCTGGTCGAGGCAGGGCGAGCACGTAGTAGCAAGCAAAAGCTAGCTCACTCCGAGGTCTGATACATACATCGGTTAGTTGATAGAATTTGTCAAGCTAGTACCCACGTGCGTAAGCAATAGCAGACTTTGTCAAGCTAGTACCCACGTGCTTAAGCAATAGCAAAAAGCATTCGATGATTTTGTTCTCTATATTTCAAAGTATGTGGTGTACAAAAAAGAGAGGACTTAGTTGACCCACACACAACAGAAAAACATTGGTCTAAAACATCATGTTGTATAGTTTCTTGTTCCGTATTATTTCCTGAAGTTCAACGGTATGTATGGATGCAAAAAATGTATTTTTTGATATGTTAGTTTCAATTCAAAAACTACAAAACACCAAGTAAGTTCAAATACTAGAAGAAAAGGAAGTCCAAAAAAGGAGAAAAATAACACACAACATACACGACATGAAAAACAAGAAAATAAAAAAAGCCTCACCCAGAAATTGTTTACTCTCAAAGTTTAAGAAAAGAAAGAAGTTCATTTTTATAAAAAAAACAAAGTAATTTGACGTTCATAAAAAATTGATATTAAAAAAATCAATTTTCAAAATAAATAAAAACCTAGAATCTCAAATTAGAATAACAGAGCATTTCATTTTTGTTGTTAAACCAAGAAGTTTGAATTAAACTAATAGAGTAGTTCGATCTTAATAAAAAATTGGATTTTTTTTGTTTCTAGAAATATAACCAAGAAATTCAAATTAAAAAACCAAAGCACCACGATACTTTTATAGGAAGAATGAAAAAACGCTCACCTAGAATAAAGTTAACTCTCGATGTCCATATTTAATAAAATTGAAGAGTTCGACAAAAATGAGAAAACAAAACAGAGACACATAAATTTGTACAAAAAAAACTCATGGATTTCCCGTCTTTGGAAAATTGAGTTTCCTAATTTCTAAAATAACCAAGAAGTTCAAATTTAAAAAATCAATCATTTCAAAAATTAGAAAGAAAACATGGATTTCCCTGTTTCTAGAAAAACCTAGAGTTTCAAATTTAAAAGACAAAGAAGTCCAATGTTTATTACAAACCCCAAGAAGGTCAAATGAAAAAACAAAGCATCTCAACACAAATTTATATAAAAAAGATTTTATCCGTTAAAATACACGGAGCAGATCGATGGTTATACAAAATTCAGATTTTACTCTTTATTAAAGAATGAAAACAAGAAGTTCAACTTTTAAAAATAGAGCAGTATGAAATTCATAAAAAAGGATTTTCACCGTTTCTTACAAAAATACCCGAGAAGTTCATATTTAAATAACGGGCTGGTTCAATATTTATTAGAAAACTAGGATTTTTCCGTTACTACAAAGAAATAAACCAAGAAGTCCAAATTACGTAAATAGAGAAGTTCGATATTTATAAAATCTCAGGTTTCCTTGTTACTAAGGAATAAAGGAGTACTTTGATGTATACGAAAAACTGAAATTCTTTCTGTCTGTAGGAAAAGAAGTTAAATTTTAATAAAATTGTATGATTCTAAAACCATATTTTTTTCTCCAGAGAATAAAACTATTAATGTTTTAGAAATTATGGGTAAAAAAGCAAAAGAGAAGTTCAAAGTGAAAACAACCAGCGGGTTCAACTACTACATGGAGTGTGTTTCATATAAGAAAAAAAGAATAAAAAGACAAAGTCTAAAAAGAATTTAGCTAGAAATTCACGTGTTTCGGCCCATGAAGTTCAAAAATTCTTGTAAAGGAGGTTCACTTTGTATTTAGTTGTTCAAATACACACAAAAAAGTTGTTTCTAGTGTTTTAAAACAGTTTTCTCAATCCATCATAAATTTGAAACATAATGCTCGGCACAGAAATGTTCTTCTATTCAACAAATTTCAAAGGGTATATCATATTCTTATTCAAACATAAACGGTTAAAAACAAATTGGTGTATATTGTCCCAAAAAGAAGTTTGATCGTATTAAAAAAAAGTTGTGTCTTTTCAACATGTTTCTAATGGTTTACCATTTGTGAAATTCCGAGTAACGAGTGAGAAATTATGAACAAAAATATGTGGTAGAAGTTCAAAGTGAAAACAGCGTGAAGTTCGATGATTATAGAAAACTCAGATTTTTCCTCGTTGTTAAAGAATGGAAACAAGAAGTTCAAAAATAAAATAACAAGAAGTTCAACCATAGAACGCTTTAAAATTTCATAAAAAAGATTAAAAGAAATAAAATGAGGAAGTCCATATTAAAATGATAGAGAAGTTCGATGATTATAGAAAACCCATATTTTCCTCGTTATTAAATAATAGAAACAAAAAGTTCAAAAATAAAATAACAAGAAGTTCAACTTTTAAAAATAGAGCGCTTCAAAATTTCATAAAAAGATTAAGAAATAAAACTAGGAAGTCCATATTAAAAAGATGGAGAAGTTCAATGATTATAGAAACTCAGATTTTCCTTGTTATTAAACAATGGAAACAAAAAGTTCAAAAATAAATAACAAGAAGTTCAACTATTAAAAATAGAGTGCTTCAAAATTTCATAAAAAAATATTAAGAAAATCAGATTAAAAATTCATAAAAAAACTCATATATTTTCATGTATCCGAGAGAAGATCAGATTGATAACTGCCAGAAGTTCACGTACTACACGGTGTGCATTTTGTATTAAAAAGAATAAAAAAAGCAAAGACTAAAAGTTTGTTGATATAAGTGCAAGTCCTTAGTCGGAGAAATTTAAAAAATATTGTGAGAGAGGTTTATACAAAAGAAATACCATTTGTGTAAAACTTGACGAATGGATGAGAAAATTACAAATGAAAAATACGTCACAGAAGTTCAACGTAAAAACAACAGGAAGTTCATCTACTACACTGAATGAATATCAGATGAATAACTTTTAAAATGGTCGCGAGTATGAAAAAATGATCAACACGGGAAAGTTGCGTGTCTACAGCAGCTTTCCACTGGTATATCACTTGCTCAATTCCGGTGAGTGGGTGGAGAGCTACGAGCAGTGGATGGAGAGCTACGAGCAAAAAACACACATGAAAAACAAAGTGAAGTTCAAGTTGACATGCCGAGAAGTTCAGGTTCTTCACGCGGTGCATTTTCGAAGAATCTGTTTCGCGATAAAGGCAGAACGAATGATCTCGCCATTTTCAAAATTACTTGAAAACGGCCAGGATTCAGAGAAAACCATCAACATGAAAAAGTTTCGCATTTTCCGTAGCTTTTCAGCGGTATATTATTTGCCCCATTCCGATAAAGTTTGTAGAAATTACGGCAAAAATACGTTTTTAACCATTTTCAAAACTGACATAAAACCGTAATGAATTAGGAGGAACAATATATACAAAAAACTGACATAAAACCATATTTCTTCAAGCTTTCCAACGCCATATCATTTGTTCCATTTGGACGTACGGTTAAAAAATTAGCTCGAAAATACGAACTCGGTGGAACTTGTACTGTTTTCTAAATTACTTTTAAACCATTCAAAATTAGAAAAAACTTTTAACATAAACAAGTAGCGCATTTTCATAAGCTTTCCAATGCCATATTATTTGCCTCAATTGGATTAGCCATTTAGAAATGGCATCGAAAATACGAACTCGGGTGTTCGGTTTGCGAAATTTTACAATTTTCCGAATTACTCTTTAACCGTAGTGAATTAGAGAAAACTTTCAACATGTGGAAGGAGCGGTTTTGCAGCAGCTTTCCAACGCCATATTGTTTGCCTCATTCCGATAAACAGTTTAAAAATGCGATCGAAAATACGATTCACGTTTTTTGTATGAAGAAAAAACGGTTTTCAAAACTGCTTTTAAACCGCTTACATTTTGCCAAAAATTTAACTTGGGTCATGATACTGATTTCCATAGCTATCCAACGATATATCGCAAGCCCCATTTGGACACCTTTTAGCTGAAGTTCAACCTAGTACTCGGGGAAGGTCAGGCGCGTTACTCGGGAAGTTCATGTTGTGATCAGAACATTATTCTGATCCCGTGATCAGAATAGTGTTAATGTGTATATATATATATATATTAAGATCGGTTCTACTAGAAATTCTATTTATATATATGCATAACATGCACAATATGTAGTATCGTAAAATACCAGCAAACGAAAAATAATTAAATGGAAAACACAAAATTCAATGAAAAAGAAATCATAAACCCAAAACCCCCCAACCTTTTAATACTGGTTGGTGACACCAACCGGTACTAAAGGGCTCCCTGCCCCCGAAGCTGGCTCGTGCCATGTGGTTGCCCTTTAGCACCGGTTCATGCTGAACCGGTACTAAAGGGGGGGGGGCTTTAGTGCCTACACTTTAGCACCGGTTACCAAACCGGCACTAAAGGGCCTTACGAACCGGTGCTATTGCCCGGTTCTGCACTAGTGTATGTTAGTTGATATTATTGATCCATATACTCTATAAGTGTTTATATGTCTGTTAGTTCTGTACATTCTTGGTTGATTGACTCGGTATTTGAATCTTGATACATCGCTTGTGTACATATCTAAATGGGAGTACACATTATGCTGCGTGTGACATTTGAGTTGGACATGAAGTGTTCCAAATATTTGAATTCACCTTAAACTGGATTCTAGTTTCTGAATTTGAGTATCGGCATTTGTAAACCATATTCATATATGACAGTGGAATACATCTTTGTCGTCCTTTTGAAGATATATAAAAACACATAGAATGATTTATAAAGATTCATATAGGCATACAAAATGGATTGGAATTTAGTTGCCAGGGTAAACGTGGATGCTTATTGTCCCAAAATTCGAAAGAAGCAGCAAAATGTCCACTCCCATGTCAGCTGCCTGAAGCCAAGTGTTTGGGAGATGGAAGTTATTGTCTACCCATTACACAGACAATCCATCGGCCCGATTTCCACTACTCTAAATAGGGGTAGGTTAGTAACTTCAATTAGACGTGACACGACCGCCTCTGAGCCCATTCCGACATGGTGGGCGTCAAACATGGGCGGCAAAACTCATTTGATTCAAGCTCGTCCGAAAGACCTCTGTTTCTCCCTCCATTCCCCATTCATACACGGTGGGCGGCAAAACAAACTTGACTCGGCCGAATTCGATGCAGGCAAATATTTTCAATAGGGGCAGGTTTGTAACTTCACTCAGAGGTGACACAACCGCCCTACCTGTCGCCCCGTTCATACACCATGGGCGCCAACCATGGGCGCCAACCACCCTCTCCTCGCCCGAAATCGCTCTAGGCAAATACTGGCGAGATGCGAGATTACCGTCCTATCCCCAACCGACGAGACGTCCAAATTTTAAACAGGGGCTAAGTTCGTAACTTTCCCATATTTCAGACAGGCGCATCCCAAAAACATGGTTCCCCATACCTCTCCCTCCATTTTCCCATTCATACACCGTCCACGCTAGAACACCCCATCCCCACACCAGCCTCCGTCCGCCACCCCATCCATCGCCGTCGTCCTCCACCACATCCATCGCCACCGTCCTCCACCATGCCGGAGCACCTACCAAGACCGCGCCGTCCACTGCTAGAGATGGACATTTCTCATCCACGGTGACGGACAATAGCCTTGCATCGCGTCCTCTCGCTTCATCGGCGCCGTCGTCCTCTTCGCCGGGGCCGCTCACACGACCTTCTCTTCCACCGCAACGGGACTTATCCCCCGATACACCCGTCTACCGTCGCAGATCTGCTTCAACGCCACCGACAACCATCGCACCCCCGATGCCTACACGGCGCCGCAAGAGAGGTGGTACTTCATATCTCCTCAACTTTTTGATCTCAACCAGAAAATAGATCTTAACTTGGTTACTCTACTTTCTTTTCAGCTCTTAGAATTTAGTTCTTAGTTTGAAGCAAACAATGGATGCTAAATATCATTTCTCCGGTTTGCAGCTTCAAATCTGCCATGGCACAACCATAATACGATTTAATTGATCATGCTTAGGGTTTAATTGATCATGTTGGTTCCGTGGTGGTTTCTTTAATAGAAATCGGAGGGGAAACCCTCTTTTGCTAAAAAAATATGCTTAGAGTTTCCCCCTTTTATGATCACTATACGATCAGAATACATGCTTCGTGTCATAATAACACTGCTCCACCCATCAAGCTAAACAGGCTTAGTTGTTCAAATATGAAACTGATATTATTATAATAGAGTTGTTTAATTGGTCAGCTAAATGTTACTAAATTAGTTTCGAAAATGCATGTTCGCCGCTCGGGTGTGTATCTCTACAGGGTGCCCATGGTGGGCCGGCCCACCCTGGGATTTTGGGTCGTCCCAGGCCCCAATTCCCCTCTATTCTGCTGCGCGCTTCCGATCTCTACTCGCCCCCAGCCGCCTGCCTCGCCGGTGACTTGCCGTCCTCGGACGGCATGACTCTAGGAGGAGACGCCGGACTAACAGGAGGCCAGGAGCCGCTTTCCCAACAGCGTCACCACTGCCCGGGCGCACCGCCGTGCCTACCTTCCCAGTCCGTTCAGGGCTCAGGCGTGCAGCACCCACCAAGCCAACCCGATTTATCCTGAGATACGTCCTCAACACTCAGCAGCCACTCCTCATCACCCATTTTCTAATTGATTCATTAGTCATTAGGCAGGACTGTCGTTTGGGTTTGTTGTGTGCTCAGTGCTACCTACACTTAATGGTTCAGATGTATTTCAGTAATCTTTAGTACCTCTAAAGTTCACAGGGTTTTCAACATTCCGGCCCTCGGAACATAAACTAGTCATTTTGGATTGTTGGTCGTAGTGACATTGACCCAGATTACTACTGCAAGCCAGGTTTGTTGACAATTTTACTTGTCTTTCTTACTCATTCGATATAATATCCAATTATTCACGTCGATTAGTTGCAAACAATAAGTGCTAGACAAACTTCTTAGATTTTGGACGGTCTCTTATTGCACCTACAATTCTGCATACTTGTCCTAGTAAGCTCACAAGTAAATGATTGATTCACTACATCTATGCTTGCCTTGTCATATTTGTTGTCAATATTCTTTTAGGGTGGACCACCCTGTTTGTAAATACTGGAACCGTAGACATGAGTGAATAGTATTTCTCTATGTGATCTCTTCCATCATGTGTGGGTAACGAACACTGCATTGTATAGAAAGAAAGTGTCATTTCCAGCTTTTACATAGGTTTCGATCTTTTACATGGAATACAATCTGCCTACTTGCTTTGTGTCGCACTACCAACACTCCACCCTTGAAGCTAAACATTACGCCACTCATAATTGCTTAGTTTATTTGTTCAAATACGAATTTCATATGATTCTAATGTTCCTACTTCAGTTTTGAAATGTGTGGCTGCCTGTTATAGAGACATAAGGGTTTTGTATTTCTGTGTGTGGTCTGGTCAGCACGGTTGGGGAGGTGAACTTTGCATATGCAGGGGTTTATAGGGAGACACTCTCCGAGTTGAATCCGCATTGCATTCCATAGATAATCTGACTACTTTTTATGTTTTCATGAACCTCAGATTCTGAACAGCATCATAATGATTATGAGCTTGCGCGCATGAAAAGAATAAAGAAGAACAATGCCATGGCTGTCAAACTTGGCATTAAGGGACAAGTCTGGATGCAATGCAATGCAAACGCTCTCCACCTACATATTCATGCTCAGAATATGATCCTAACACTGATTCTGAGCTAGAGGGAGACCTAAGTCAATGTAGCTCCCTAGTGGAGGAGTTAGAGGAAGATGCCCTATCTTATTCACCCATCAAGGTACTTGCTCTAACTTTCCAATGTTACGTTGCTCGCACATATCTTGCAACTGATGCTTTGCATTGCTTCTACTTTGTTGAACTGCCATTAGCTTAGTTTACACATCGTGTATGTGAATACGCCCTGCCTATCCATTTTCAGTACATATTCCATCTGTCATTATACCATATTTATCCATTCAAATGCTGTTCTTGTGTATCAGACATTCAAAAGGAAGAGGGCGATTGCTGATCGTGGAGGAGCACAAGCAAAGTATTTGGAAAAGGTAGTGGCACCTGATAAATCAAATAGCCCATTAGGTGTAGTTGCAATATCACCCGACCCACAAAATACCCCAACTCTAGCAGACTCTAGCCCTACTACACTGGTCATTTCTGATGCCCCAACTCAGCATACCCCAACTGCAACAAACAGTATGATTATGCCAGTGGACATAGCACCAGCTGTACGACGCAAAACCCCCATTCCAGCAAAGAGTACACCAAATCCAGTTGCCAAATCCCTTTTCGAACCAGAGAGAGCCCCAATTGCAGCAAATAGGACCCCTGTTCCATTTCTTCCCAGTTTAGAAGATGACGCTTATGTTGTTGTCAGGAACTTTGTGCGCATCTTTCCTTCATGGAAAGATTATACCGCAGACACAGAACAATTTCCAGTCTTCCTCCACAAGTTATGCGTAAGTAATGTACTAATGTTATTCATGGTCATTACTACACATGTTTTTGCTGACAGAAGACACAAGATTTCATTCTTTTAAATAGGCAAGGAGCAAACTGGATTGTGATGACGAGCAAGGGCTGGTTGCGCTTTTCAAGCACTCATTGATGAAGTATCGTTCCTACCTGAGGAAAGCACACTTCGATGGCAAGCCTCTGAATGAAATTTCTGTAAAGTCTCCGGTGCTACATTTATCCGACGATGACTGGAATAATCTTGTTACACATTAGTCTCGACTGCAGCATAAGGTACTGTCTATGATATCACATCACAATTTGAACTACATTTCTGCATTTGCCTTAATGTCTCACTTGTACGAAAACTGTTAGCAGAAGAACATTCGTTCTCAAGGGACCACAGAATCTCACAACTATACTGCACACTGCATTGCTCTTGTGAGTACCTCTTGCCCTATATGACCATACTTACTTTTATAGCTGTTAGATTATGTAGCATCACTGCACGTGTTAGCCTCGTAATCGTCCATTTGGTGGACATTATAAGATCCATATGGACTCTTACATAAATTTAGAATCAACCCAATGCTTTTGAAGAGGTTTAGCTTTGCACTCCTCTTGTAAGGACAGAACGTGGTCTATCACTGTACTTACATTAACAGCTACTCCCTCCGTCCCATAATATAAGAACGTTTTGTACAGTACACCAGTGTTCAAAACACTCTTGTATTATGGGAAGAGGGATTGGTTCATTTTGTAGCATTATGCATCTTATCTCCCTCGCCACCATTTACTAAAAAAGATCAGATCTATATTTAATCTTACCAACAAGTAGAATACACAAACAATGCCAGTGCAGAAGTGTAGCCCATTGCTCTTGTCAGTACATTTTGTCCTGTAACGCTTGTACTTCCAGGGATTGTTAGTTGATTATGTAGCATCAATCTGCATATGATCTTCATTATCCTCTATCCCTTCCAATATTATCATATCTATAATTACTCTCTACAAAATGCAGAGTACAAGCAATGCTTATGAAGAAGATTTTGTTCTGAAATTCTTGAGTTATCCTTCCCTTGACATGGAGAAGGGCATTATAAAGCCGGTGTTAACTGTTAATGTAAGTCAGTCCTTCGAAAGCCTTTATCCTCAACTGCTGTTTAATTTGCTCATACTCCCTATTGTTTACTGCTGTTTAGTTTGTTGTTTCTACCAAAATGCATGTTTGTAAGAACCGTAAGTTCTAAGTTTTACTTGTAAAACCAAATTCCTTATTCATACCATGCACATTACTTAATACTCCCTATATGTATGCTTGTTTTTGTGGATCTATAATCCAGTGTGTGGTGAAGCAGCCCACGTTTGCACCTTGTCATCTCCTGTTTTATCTTACCGATGTGGCTGATGATATGAACAACATGCCATGCACATTATCCAAAATAGATACAATGATTTTCTTCTCCCTTCATATATGCTTGTTATGTTGACATGGTAATCCAGTAGTGTGGTGAAGCTCCCCACATTATGAACAATGCCAAATTATGCTATTGATATTTTGAACTTACTCTTTATTTTCTAATTTGAAATTTGATAGAATTGACAGAACAGTTATCATCTTTGTTTATACATGTGCAAAACATGTCATCTCTCTGCTTTGTTTCAGGGTGATATGCCTGATGGCATGCACAAGTCTACTGAAGGCTCTGAGACAAACCCAACATATATTGCAGCAAAGAAGGCAAAACATATTCAAGATAGCGAGACAGCCCCAAAGTCTTGTCTTGATGCAGTGTTCAAGTTACTTGAGACTAACAGTCAGACAAGCTCACAGAATTCATTGTCTGAATCAGTTCGACTTCTTCAGTCCCAAGTTCTAGCAGAAAGGCATTCTGCAACTCAACTTCGACTTGAAGTCCTATCTCCAAGAAAGATTGCGGAGAACACCAATGAGAACCTCATCGCTAAACAGCTACATTTGGAAGCTATGACTGACATGCTAGGCCGGTCTCACAGCCTTGCTCAGCAGCTTGCGCAGCAGTTCCCCTGCAAGGCTGGCCTTTCTTGAACTGTCTTGGAAGTGGTCTCGGTTCAGTATTATTTTGTTACACTGCAATGGTGCCCAGTTTTTGTAATCTGCTTCTTCGTTGCGCTTTATGATCATTGGTGGCGAACTTCGATGCCCAGTGGATGTAATATACCTTAAATCCTTTATTGTATAGTGTAGATTTATTCTTAGTTACTATGCCATAATTTCTTTATTGTATAGAGTAGGTTTGTTCTTAATTCCTACTAGTTACTGCCATCATTCGCTATCTGAAAAAAACAGATGTAGTCGACCGGACCGAAGCATTCGACTCTAACAGGCTAGGTTTTTAGCGGGCCACAATTGGGCTGGCCTGCATCTTTCTTGGGCCCGAATGATTGGGGCCTTCCCACATTGCGCTAGGCCCAAACTTACACCAGCCTATATTTTAGTTGGGCCTTTTGTCGACCCAGCACTTAGTTTGGCCCAGGTAGCGTTGGGCCATTAACAGGCTGAATATTGTACTGGCATGTTACGGCCGAGATGAAACCACGGGCCTTTAGCAGGCCAAAATGCATGTTGGGCCTCAATTTTCACTAGTCGTCGACGGGCCTTCAGCAGGCCGAAATGTAGACCGGGCCGTTTTGGGCCCAGTTAGCTCACGGGACGTTACCAGGACGAAACATATCTCGGGCCTTAGTTGGCCCACTGATATCATGGGCCTTCAAGAGGCCGAAAGCTTAGCATAGGCATCAACGGGCCGAATTACACGACAGGCCTTTAACAGGCCCAAAGTCATGTTGGGCTTAACTGTTGCCACCTTTAGCATGGGACGTTAGTGGGCCCGATGTCCCGTCGGACCATATATGGCACATGGGCAGCACGAGCCATTCCCAGGCCGAAAGTCACATCGGGCTGAAATGGGCCATGTCTACATCAGTCCTCTAACAAGCTGAAAGTCACTTGGCTGTAGTTGGGCCCAAATATTCGGCAAACAATTAACGGGCCAGATTTGGCTTCGGGCCGCAAATGGGCCCAAATGTTGGGCGAACAATTAACGGGTCAGATCTGGCTTCGGGCCGTAAATGGGCCCAAATATTGGGTGAACAATTAATGGGCCAAATCTGGCTTCGCGCCGTAAATGGGCCTTTATTAAGAAGGCCATTATTGGGCTGGCCCACTAGTACCTGATTAAGTTCTACGGGCCTTTGACTGGGTCGGCCTTTTCAACCTATATGGGCCTCTGTTGGGCCCAGCCACGTGTCGACGTAACATAGGCAGATCTGCTCCAATGGACGGGCGACATCTAGCCCACTGACGAGCTGACAGGTGTTCCCTTTGGCCAATCAGAACTTTACACGTGGAAATTTCCCATTGGTCAGGGCTGTTAACGGGTTATCGGATCCAAAATCCGACCCGATAGCTTAACGGCGTTCCGTTACGGTGGATGCCACGTGTCGGTCACCCTTGACGAAAGCACTTCTGTGACGCGTGATTTATCGTCATGGAAGTGGACACTTCCGTGATGATAATTTTGGTAATGTCATGCAACACTTCTATGACAACACATGTATGACTATCTTGATTCTGTCATAAAATCGTCATGGATGTGCATGCATGACAAAAAACGCGACCTACTGTGACAAACACGTATCATCACGGAAGTGTATGTTTTTGTAGTGCCTATGGGTTCGAGAACTATGTAGACATGACCGAGACTCACTTCCGGTCAATAACTAATAGCGGAACCTGGATGCTCATATTGGTTCCTACATATTATACGAAGATCTTTATCGGTCAAACCGCATAACAACATATGTTGTTCCCTTTGTCATCGGTATGTTACTTGCCCAAGATTCGATCGTCGGTGTCATCATACCTAGTTCAATCTTGTTACCGGCAAGTCTCTTTACTCGTTCTATAATGCATCATCCCGTAACTAACTCATTAGGCACATTGCTTGCAAGGCTTATAGTGACGTGCATTACCGAGAAGGCCCAGATATACCTCTCCGATAATCGGAGTGACAAATCCTAATCTCAATCTATGCCAACTCAACAAACACCATTAGTGTAACACCCCCAGTGTCATGCTACAGTAACCCTCTGTGATTAAACTAATCATTTTTCCAAACAGTGCTTAATCACCTTTGCTCAATATCCCATTTGAAATTCCAGTCAATTCAAATTCAAGTGAAGTTTGAAGTTGCTCAAAAGTTGCTGGAAAAATGTTCATCGTTTGTCAAAAATTCCATAACAATTATTTGTTAAGGAACACAACATCATCATCAACTCTAAATGGTCCTAATGCATTTTAACAGAGCAAAAATAGCCTTTAAAATGCCCTTTTCTTTATTGTGTAAATTCAATTGAACTCCAAAAATGCCCAAACTTTTTGTGGCAGTGCTGGTTATTGAAAAGTAATTATGTGACCAAGTTTCACATTTTTGCAAAATCTTATGGAAGCTCAAAATATTACTAAACCCCTTTCTGTAAAAAGAAAAGAGCAAAAAAAAAGAAAAAGAAGCCCCCTTCCCTGTTCCCCTGGGCTCTAGCCCACCAGGGCAAACCCAGCAGGCCGGCCCACTTACCCCTTCCCCTACCTCCTGTTCATCCCCGTGCGGTGGTCACCCGAGACATGTCCGTCGCCGCAAATGACCACGTGCCGGCCATCCGCCGCTCCCCAACGTGGATAAGGCGCGCCCCGGCTCTCTCCCCTCCTAACCCTAGCGCCCACTCTCCCCTCTCCCTCTTCCTAGAGCTCGCCCACCCCTCCCTTCTCTCTGCCGAGCACGACCGAGCGTGGCCGCCGCCACATCTCCGTCGGCCCCGCGGCCACCGAGCCCTCCCGACCCGCCAATCTATCCGGGAGCCCCAGCGCCGTCGACCCCTTCCATCTCAAGTCGGGGAGCAGCACAGCAACGACGGCGACCCGATCCCCTTCTCCGGCCATCGCGACGCTGCCGCCTCGATTCGCTGCACCGAGTCCTCCCCGAGCACGCTACCGTCCCCCTATAGCCTTGCTGTGAGCTCCTTCCCCTCCTCCCCCTCTCCAATCGCCCTCGCACGCCTCCTAGCTAGCTCGCCACTATCGCCCGAGCGCATTGCCGCTGACGAGCTCGGCGCCGTGGCCATGGGCGCCTTCACAAGAGGCCGAGCGCTGCATCGTGCTCCTGGGGTTCCCAGGGGCCCAACGCGCGCGTCCGTTGCTCTCGCCGAGCCCCGTAGCGCCGACCCCGTTCTCCGACCGGATGCGCCTCCGCATAGCTCGTCGCCGGCGTCGTTCCAGCGACCTTTTGGTCTTTTGCTCACGCCCATATTGCTCGCGCGTGCACGTAGGCCTCGCCCTGCTCTCTGGATAGCCCGAACTCGCGTCGTACCACCGCTGTCGTTGCTCGCCCGAAGCACCTCGTCGTCGGCGAGCTCGAAGCGCTCGCCCCCGTCCGTTCCAGCCACTCCGGCCACCACCGTTCGATGCGCGACGCCGAGCCGCGTCGAACGCGCCCAGCCACAACCCCTCAGACCCCCTGTGCGCGAAATCCGCGCCCCTCCCGAGCCGCGTCGCCGCGTTTGGCTCGCCGGAGTCAACTCCGGCGCGTCTCTGGCCGGTGTCCAACGTGGCGTCCACGTGGCACCACCTGGGCCACTGACTGGTGGGCCCAGGGGCCCCCTTTGACCTGTTGACTTGGGCTAACATTGACGTGGCCGCCCCCAATGCCCCCAACAGGTTTTATAAATAAACAAAATGCTAATTAATCTGTTAATTAGTTTAATCACTAATTAGTCGCTGACTAATGGGGCCCACACCCCTAACTACTACTGTTAGTCAAGTTAATCCACTGTTAACCCACAGAGGCTGACATGTGGGTCCCGGTGGCCCCACTGGTCAGGTTTGACCTGGTTAGTGCGGCTGTTGACTGCTGATGTCACACATATGTCATACTGATGTCATATTTCCTTTTCTTTTAATTTGAATAATTCCAGAAAAGGCTTTAAACTTTAGAAATTCATAGTAATTAAACCGTAGCTTGGATGAAAATGTTTTCTATATGAAAGTTGCTCAGAAAAATCCAACGAATCCGAATACGCGGTCCGTTCATCTGTCACATGTCCCTAGCATAGCAAACACGCAACTTTCCCCCTTCGGTTCATCTGTCCGAAAACGCGAAACACCGGGGATACTTTCCCGGATGTTTCCCCCCTTCGCCAGTATTGCCTAGTACTGCGTTAGGTCACCCCTGGCACCGCTTGTTGCCATGCTATGTTTGTGATGCCTTGTGTGCTCCATATTTACTGTTTCTTCCCCCTCTTCTTCTCCGGTAGACCTCGAGACCGACGCTGATGCCTCTGAGTACGACTACGTCGATGACAACCCCTCCTTGCCAGAGCAACCAGGCAAGCAAACCCCCCTTGAGCATTCCAATATCACCCATTTTCTTTCCCTCTCATGCCTGCATTAGAATTGCTACTGCTTTCTGTATGATCCTACTCTGATGCATAGCCTGTTTTTGTTACCTGCTTTCATACCTTACCTGCTTATCCTAAACTGCTTAGTATAGGTTGGTTAGTGATCCATAAGTAACCCCCCCACCTTGTCCCAGTTGCCTCGCTTTATGTTCGATGACTCGATCAACGTGATCGACGTCCAGGCCCCGACACCGCACATCACCCCCCTAGTTGTACGACTCTGCAGAGTTACCATCGAGTGCCGAGGGTGGAACCTCTTACATCACTCCTGATGAGATCTCTGTAGTGTAGCTATCCGGTCATGGTCATCGAGGGTGATTTCCTCCTTAACCACTTCCGGTACGGCTCTGTCGTGCAACCCCTCAAGTGTGAACCTCGAGGGTGGATCCTCTTACGTTCACCTTGATGACAACATTGAGTGGAATTCACCGAGGGTGATTCCTCGGGTTTTCCCTTTGGTGTTAGACACACAGTTACTATGATTACTATGACTTTACACTGAGCCATGTTACTAAAGACAGGTCGACCCTGAGGGGTACCCGCGCGAGCTTAATAGCGAGTGATGTGGAGTCGGGTTGACCTGGAAGGTGCCCGCGAGATACTTACGAGGCGTGGCCGGGCATTCTTAGCCCTTGCCGCAAGTACTCGAGACGGGCTGACGGGGTCACATCGATCGTGAGTCTCTGCTCGTTACCGCACATTCCTAATCCACTACGATTTGGATATTTGATCCGAGGGGCCTCTGGCCTGATAGCACTAACCATCACGCGGGCATAGTATGGGAGTTCTGCGTCGTATACATCAGCCGAAGCTTAATAGACGTCAGCGACTGAGCGGCGCGCGCCGGGTTGGACTGGAAAGCACCTACCTTGTTGAAGGAGGTAGCTAGGTCTGCTCACCAGCTGCGTACGCAACGTGCAGGAGTTCCCGGGGAGATGGCCCATGACCCCTGGGGGCATAGGTTTAGTCCGGCGTGGTGGCCTCTCTATTAAGCCTAGGTCGGGTTGCGGCGTATTGTTTGGCCGAGGCCGGGCATGACCCAGGAAAGTGTGTCCGACCGGAGTTAATCGAGCATGGTGGGTAAGTTGGTGCACCCCTGCAGGGAAGAAAACATCTATCGATAGCCTATCCTACGGTAACGGACACTTGGAGTTGTATCTCGATTGATACAACTAGAACTGGATACTTGTGATGAGAATTGGATGGTGATGAGAATTGGATTGTGATGACACTTGGATAGTATGGCTCTGGGATTGCTTTCTCGCAGGGAGTCGAGAAAGGATCTCTGGCCGAGGTTGATAACACTTCTACTACTTTACTTTATGCTACTCTACTCCCTCCTATTGCTGCAAGATGGTGGTTTCCAGAAGATGCTAGTTTTCGATAGGCTAGGCTTTTCCCTTCCCTTCTGGCATTCTGCAGTTTAGTCCACAGATACAACCCATTCCTTTGATACAGATGCATACTTAGTTTAGATCTGATGTAAGTCTTGCGAGTACTTTGGATGAGTACTCACGGTTGCTTTGCTACTTCTTTTCCCCCATACCCGATTGTTGCGACCAGATGACGGATCCCAGGAGCCAGACGACGCCACTGATGACTACTACCCGGAGGATGCCTATTACTACGTGAAGACCGCAGACGACTAGGAGTAGTTAGGAGGCTCCCAGGCAGGAGGCCTTGCCTTTCGATCGTTGTTGCTTTTGTGCTAGCCTTCTTAAGGCACACTTGTCTAAGTTATGTCTGTACTTAGATATTCTTGCTTCCGCTGACTCTTGTGTATTCGAGCTTATGTATTCGAGCCCTCAAGGCCCCTGGCTTGTAATATAAAGCTTGTATTATTTTAATTTGTGTCTAGAGTTGTGTTGTGATATCTTCCCGTGAGTCCTTGATCTTGATCGTAGACATTTGCATGTATGATTAGTGTACGATTGAATCAAGGGCGTCACAATCAGAGACACCTATAGAGCATCTTTATAATCACCCAGTTACGTTGTGACGTTTGATAGCACACTAAGTGTTCCTCCGGTATTTGGGAGTTGCATAATCTCATAGTCATAGGAACATGTATAAGTTATGAAGAAAGCAATAGCAACAAACTAAACGATCATAGTGTTAAGCTAATGGATGGGTCAAGTCAATCACATAATTCTTTAATGATGTGACCCCGTTCATCAAATGACAACTCTTGTCCATGGCTAGGGAACTTAACCATCTTTGATTAACGAGCTAGTCAAGTAGAGGCACACTAGTGACACTCTGTTTGTCTATGTATTCACTCATGTACTAAGTTTCCGGTCAATACAATTCTAGCATGAATAATAAACATTTATCATGATATAAGGAAATATAAATAACAAATTTATTATTGCCTCTAGGGAATATTTCCTTCAGTCTCCCACTTGCACTAGAGTCAATAATCTAGATTACATTGTAATGATTCTAACACCCATGCATGGAGTCTTGGTGCTGATCATGTTTTTCTTGTGAGAGAGGCTTAGTCAACGGGTCAATCGTATGTATCTTGCAAATCTCTATGTCTCCCTCCTTGACTTGATCGCGGATGGAATTGAAGTCTCTCTTGATGTGCTTGGTTCTCTTGTGAAATCTGGATTCCTTTGCCAAGACAATTGCACCAGTATTGTCATAAAGATTTTCATTGGACCCAATGCACTAGGTATGACACCTAGATCGGATATGAACTCCTTCATTTGCTGCTTCGACTAGTACAGCGAGCTCCTAAACAAACAGTTTTAACCCCTTTCCGCGACAACATTTGGAACCATCTCCAAGTGAGTGTGGGCGATAGGGGGGTCCTTCCCACACGACCCAGAAACCGTCAGGGATATGCCCTCCTGGCACACACGTTCGACAAAATGAGGTCGTGTGTTACCGGCGAGCACTCAAATACGGAAATACATACAGAAGAGCTAAAAAAATAAAATTATATGGCGAAATTGTTTCCGGTCGGAAGTACATCCCACACAGTCAGTCCGCGCTAAATGTTTCCGTTCGTATGTACATCTCACACAGTCGCTTCAAGGAAAACGTTTCTGTTTACAGGTACATCACACACAATTTTTCCCGTTAAGTCGCTTGCGTTATTGAATATATCACACACGGTCCGTGGAAGAAACTGTGTGGCAAAGGCTGTCCATCACACACAGTTTTCATCTGGTATATGTTTGCGCAAGGTGGCCTAACACAAACAGTTTTCAAGAGAAAGTCGTGTGTGATTGTTTATTGATCCAACACGGTTTATTCCTAGAAACTGTGTGCGTTGCCTAAGGTCATCGCTCACGGTATTTTTCAACAACCGTTTGCAATAGCAAACCCCAATTAGCAGGCTAATTATCCGATTATTCATATTCCATTTATTAATCTAATTGTCAGTTCATATTAAGCACACAATATATTTCATTTTCATAATTGAAATATACATCAGAGTATAACATCATATAGCTTCAGCGCTCAGCTACCCCATTACACAACTACACCAGGACCAAGTTTTACATGCTACATCTATAACCTTACGAAATTAGCATCATAGACGGTACATAGACAGATGTATCTCATCTGAAAAACTGCTGAAGCAGAAGGCGAATATTGAGCCTTCATTGATGTTGAAGGTCTTTGTAACTTTAGGCCAGTGCTTGTGGATGATTGACCGTCCATCCTTTGTCCTCTTCAGGAACACTTCAATATTGAGCCGTGGGTGTTGTATGAATACCTTCCTCGCCTCCTGACCATACAGGTGGTTTGAGAGGTAATCATCAGTGAACTGCTTTGGAAAGGCCTGAAAACAAGGATATGCATAAATATCTTCTCTATATTGAAAATGGGGCAAAGGAATAAAAAAGGCAAGGTATAATAGTTAGTAGCATCCTATAGTGAACTGATGTCTTCTTCATTGTGCAGACAAAGATCTTGTTGTTTTTGTCGCTAATTTCTTTATCCTAACAATCTTTTTGAGTTTCTTGACTTGACTGATATTCATGGACAACTCATTTCCCCATATGCAAAAAGGGTCGAATAGTGGGTCAAAACCTCTGACAGCAGGACGTACATGTGCAAGACCAAATTGTTAAAAACCTAAATATTAGAATGGTTCCTGTAATTGCACAATAATGTGCTATTAGACAACAGACCATGCACATGCTAACCTCGATTGTAAATCTCAATGCTTCCCATTGTTTCCCTGCAACACATATAAGGTAGTTAGTCATCAGGTTAAGTAAGGGTTCGCATGCTATCAGTAAAATATGTTGATGAAAAATAATCACATTGCAGATTCATCAGATTAATTGAAGCCAAATAGAAAACCCATTTATCCAAACCAAGCATGATTAAGAACTAGGAAATATAGCACTTGTATATGTTTATCATGTACTAAGTCCAGCCAAATTCGATTTATTCCTCACATGCACAACAATACAAAATTCTACCCACGGCAATTGGACATCGCATTGCAGAATTGAACCAAGCAGTTAACTAAACACCACAACAAATGAACCAAATATTAACTAAGCACCACATTGCACAATATAACATACTCCTAATAGAAGACCAGACAGTTAACCAAACAGTTAACTACAGCCAATTGTAGCAATTGTATTTGTTTCTCATGTATTTACTACAGCCAAATTCAATTTATTCTTCACATGGTATACAATAACAGAATGCACCCACACTTTTGTAAAGATAAATTCGATTTATTTCTCACATGTAAGACAATACAAAATTACAACCTGAAGAATTGAACATCACATTTGCAGAATTGAACCAAACAGTTAACTAAAGATGACAACTAATTAACAAAACAGTTAATAAGTGAGCACCACACTGCACGACATATAGAACATATACACTAGAGCAACAGATTGCATGGTAAAATTAGATAGCACAATTCACTAGAATTTGTGAAGGAAAGGCAGGAGCAGCACACGCAACGGGTAAACCGAGCATGCTTAACCGGCGTAGCTAGCAAATGGTAAGGTGCTCCTTCAAGATCTGGGGGTCGGCACGAATGGCAGCCATCGCGACCTCATCCGCACGTGCGGCCGCGATTTGCTTCTCTGCTGCCGAATGCTCCTTGAGGTCCTGGCTATACTGCATGCACCATGGCTTAGGCCGACGCTTATTTGGTGAAGGGGTCGGTGATTTGGGTGGAAGGCGTCGTGCTCGCACAAGCGATAGGGGCATGTGGGATGTGAAAGGATGAGGAGGATGGGGTTCGGGTGTGGATTACCTGCCTGGATAGGCGAGGCCAAGGAGCGTGAAGGAGGGTCGTCGGCGAGGAGGCGGCGGCGCTGCAAGCAAGGAGTGAAGGTTTCAACTTGGAAAGGAAGGCGGAAAGAGGGGAAATGTGGCTTTTGGTAAGGGGGAGGGGGTGGGGAGGTAGATATTTCCGCGGAAGCCGAAAATTTGGAATTGCTTCAGCCACGAAACTGGCGCGCAAAGTGTCATCAGACACGGTCTCTTATTCAGAACTATGTACGATATGTGAGCATTACAAACGATTCAGAAGCTTAACCCGTGTGTGTTGATTTTGAACGTCAAAAATTTTGGTTCGAATTTCCCTGGTTATAGTGGTCATCCACGTCATTGCATAATTTGGGTACACAAAGGAGACTAACTGTGTGCGATCTACTTGATTTATAATACTATACACCGACGGTGCTCCAAGATATTTTGTGTTGCATCTCACACGGTTGGTGATAATAAACTGTATGTGATCTACTTGATTTATCGTCTTAATCATTTGAATTACGTAATGGGGTCACAGCTACAAAGGATGGTGTTTGAATTGTTAGAACTTTTATCTGCAGTGAACATGCAATTATAGGTGTGTCGTGAAAAAATTGGAATTATTCAGGGTTCATTTGTACATTTTTATACATTAACTGGGTTTTCCAGGCATTTTATGCACATAATTCAAATTTGAACAACATGCACATGCTCCAGTGCATATAAACTTATTGAAAAATCAAATATGTGTCCTTGGTTACATGCTCAAGTCCCATGCAAGAAATGGGAATGAATTTCAAACACCCTGCCACCGTCACTCGGCCGCAAACATTGAGATACCTTGTTTTTAAATTCTAGTAAATCCAAAACTCGTTTGAAATTCATGAAACTTGGCATGCTATCATGTAGCGGCATCAACATGTCGTGGTAAAATTTTTGTCCCATTTGGGGTAGGTTTGGGTATAAGATTCTCACAACAAGCATGATGGTTTTGGTAGGGAACGTGCCACCTTTGGGGACAAAACGATATCCGTTGCCTCTTATATTACTTTCAAAAAAATTCGAATGTCAACATAGAACAACAAGAGTGTTGTGTTCAATTTTGGAATTTTTTGGGGTTCGTTTGGACATTTTTATGCATTAACTGAGTTTTCAATGCATTTATGTGCATAATTCAAATATGAACTACATGCACATGCTCCAGTGCATATAAATTGGCTGAAAAATCAAATTTGTGTCCTTGGGTGCATGCTTAGGTCCCATGCAAGAAATGGGAATGAATTTCAAACACCAGGGCACTGTTGATTGCCGGCAAAACATTGAGATGCCTGGTTTTTAAATTCTAGTAAATCCAAAACTCGTCTGAAATTCATGAAACTTGGCATGCTATCATGGAGCGGCATCAACATGCCGTGGTACAATTTTTTCCCATTTGGGGCAGGTTTGGGTATATGCTTCTCACAAACCGGAGCTTCTCACAACAAGCATGATGCTTTTCGGTAGGGAACGTCCCACCTGTGGGGACGAAACGATATCCATTGCCTCTTATTGCTTTCAAATTTTTTTCTCGTGTCAACATAGAACAACAGGAGTGTTGTGTGATTTTTTGTGATTTTTGGGGTTCGTTTGGACATTTTTATGCATTAACTGAGTTTTCAATGCATTTATGTGCATAATTCAAATTTGAATTACATGCACATGCTCCAGTGCATATAAATTGGTTGAAACATCAAATCTGTGTCCCTGGGTGCATGCTTAGGTCCCATGCAAGAAATGGGAATGAATTTCAAACACCAGGGCACCGTTGATTGCCGGCAAAACATTGGGATGTCTGGTTTTCAAATTCTAGTAAATCAAAAAATCGTCTGAATTTCATGAAACTTGGCATGCTATCATGGAGCGGCATCAACATGCCGTGGTACAAATTTTGTCCCATTTGGGGTAGGTTTGGGTATATGCTTCTCACAAACCGGAGCTTCTCACAACAAGCATGATAGTTTTCGGTAGGGAACGTCCCACCTTTAGGGACGAAACGATATCCATTACCTCTTATTGCTTTCAATTTTTTTTCTCGTGTCAACATAGAACAACATGAGTATTGTGTGAATTTTTGTGATTTCTCGGGGTTCGTTTGGACATTTTTATGCATTAACTAAGTTTTCAATGCATTTATGTGCATAATTCAAATTTGAACTACATGCAGATGCTCCAGTGCATATAAATTGATTGAAAAATCAAATCTGTGTACTTGGGTGCATGCTTAGGTCCCATGCAAGAAATGAGAATGAATTTCAAACACCATGGCACTGTTGATTGCCGGCAAAACATTGAGATGCCTGGTTTTTTAAATTCTAGTAAATCCAAAACTCGTCTGAAATTCATGAAACTTGACATACTACCATGGAGCGGCATCAACATGCCGTGGTACAAATTTTGTCCCATTTGGGGCAGGTTTGGGTATATGCTTCTCACAAAACGGAGCTTCTCACAACAAGCATGACGGTTTTCGGTAGGGAACGCCCCACCTTTGGGGACGAAACGATATCCATTGCCTCTTATTGCTTTCAATTTTTTTCTCATGTCAACATAGAACAACAAGAGTGTTGTGTGAATTTTTGTGATTTTTCGGGGTTCGTTTGGACATTTTTATGCATTAACTAAGTTTTCAATGCATTTATGTGCATAATTCAAATTTGAACTACATGCACATGCTCCAGTGCATATAAATTGGTTGAAAAATCAAATATGTGTCCTTGGGTGCATGCTTAGGTCCCATGCAAGAAATGGGAATGAATTTCAAACACCAGGGCACCGCTGATTGCGGGTAAAACATTGAGATGCCTGGTTTTTAAATTCTAGTAAATCCAAAATTCTGTTAACCATTGATGTGACGCCACGTGTCTTGGTTTTAGTGGCTGTAGGAGGTGCCGTGCAGACAGCTGCTTGACCTTGACTGAACGGGAGGCGTGCGAGCACCGTCTGGTGCGCAGGCTAACCGAGAGGCGTGCAAGCTGTCCTCGAGTGCATAGGCTCACCGAGAAGCGTGCGAGCTGCACGCTGCGCAGGCTCACTGGGAAGCGAGCCCTTTGACTTCCATGGCTGCCCGCCTTGCTCGCATCCTCTCCATTAATGGCACGCAAGCCGAAGTTTAATTCGCTTTTTAAATATAAAACACTCATCGCAAACGTTTTAGTTAGAACACCCGTATGCAAACCGACAGCTTCCCCAGGAAGCCAAGAGAAAATGTGTCGAGCAGGATTTCTGCAGCTCTTGATCGCAAACGATTTAGATAGAACACCCGTATGCAAAGTGAGAGAAGGCGGGATTTGTTCATCCTTCAACGCAAACGGTTGTTTTGGATGACCCGTGTGCAACCACGTACAAACAATTTGGTAAGATTTGCATCTGTCATATTGGGTATGTTGTCATTTGTCAAACCAAAAAGATTTACATTTGTTGATCTAGTAATGTTGCCATTTGTCAATCCTTGTAACACTGCGATTTGTCAAAATATGCAGCTGGAAATCATTAGCACTATGTAATTTTTGCAACTAAAATTCAGTAATTAAGCATAGATTTCATTCATAGATTAAGCGGTCGTTCTTAATTTATACAAACAATTCAACTCGACAGCTGAACCGACCAAAATTTTCCCCAATTGTTGCCAACCACGTACTGAAATAGCTAGTTCAACTATATATACTAGCTAATTTTAAGTACGTTGTGTAGTTCAACCACACATCTATAGTCAGATGAACTAAACAAAATAGCCCCTAAATACTACTACTACCACCATGGAGGGGCTTTGTGCTACTTCCGGCAGCCTCTCCTCTGCCGAGCGCGCTCAGTAAGAGGCGGAGGAGGAGGAGCCTACCGACGAGCTGGACAAATGCAATACGGTGCGTGCCGCTGCTACACGTTCAACGACGCTCGCCAGCTCGAGCGCCCACTGTCGCTCCAGACGATCCCTCTCGAAGCGGACGGACTGCTTGTAGATCACCTGATTCCTCGCCTCTGCGTTGGCGTGTGCTGCGGCCACGGCTACGGTAAGGCTCTTTGTGTGCTCGACAAGGCGCTCCTCCTCCTCCCGTAGGAACTAGATGTAGCTTGTAAGGTCGCTGACGCACGTGCGAGCCTCCACCTCCGCCTCCCTCCTTCGGGCGGCAGTGGCGGAGCGGGTGATGATCCCGGCGGTCGACGGTGGGCTGGCGGCCACGGTGGCCGACGATGGGGTGGAGGCCATGAACACCACCTCCTGCCTTCGAGTCCCGGTGGCGGAGCGGGTGATGGCCACGGTGGCCGGCAATGGGGTGGAGGCCATGACAGCCACCTCCCGCCGTTGGGCCGTAGCGGCGGAGCTGGAGATGGCCCTGGCTTTCGACGGTGGTGTGGCGGCAACGGCGGCCGGCAACAGCTATCGACGGGCAGTGTCGGCGGAGCGTGTGGTGGGTGTTCCGCGCACAGCCAATAGGGACGCCACGCGCACTACACACCTGCGGGGACTGCGCCGCCGCCGCGGTGTTGCCTCCCAGCTGGAGCTGTCCTCTGATGACGGCAGAGTGGCTGAGCGAGACGACGGACCGGTACCATTGGCGATTGTGGGAGAAGCAGGCGAGATAAGCTACAGGGAGGGAGGGGAAAATGCGACACAGGACTCGCCGGCCGTGAGGGTTTTTATAGCAGGCTGGCAAGCATTGAGATTTTTGGGGATTTCATTGAGTCGGGCGGGAAGCTTGCGCGGGAACCTGCGAGGTTGCGTGGGAACGGGCTCACCAACGATTCCTTGGCGCCACCGTTTGGCCAAAAGAACGCCCCCCCGCGCTGTGCAAGCTTGCGCTGTAAGCCGTCTGTGGCAGCGGGGTGACAAGACGTGTGAGAGGAAGACGAGAGGACACATGCACATACAGTTAATAAAAAAATGCTTGCGATTTAATTACCTACTATACCCCATCGTGGTTTATAAGTATGATTTAACTAATAAAATATGAATGCATGTCGCCATAGATTATATCGTTGGAGTCGTATTTGAACACAGTTTCCAGCTATACAATTTTTTAACATGCATTAACACTTTTTTGGTTAAATTTAAGGTTATACACTAGCAAGCGTTTGCCCGCAACACACACGGCTTATTCCATCACAAACAACTCTAATGGATCAACTGTCTGCCACGTATTGCACACGCAACTCTAATCTGATTCGTGCTTGATGTCTCCGACATCGCTCACATAGTTTGTCTTATTTGCCACGTATCATTGTGCCGTCCTATGCTCAGGTCCCTCGGCAAGCTCTGCTCGCTGTTAGGCGCCGCAGCACGCTGTGCTCACCGTTAGGCGCCGCGACGCGCTCTGTCGCGTCCATTGGCGCGCTCTGCTCGCATCCATCGGCGCGCTCGGCTTGTGGATAGCTTTTCCTTGAGGCGACCGCGGAGTGCTCTGCTCGCGTCCCTCCGCGCGTGCTCTGCCAGTAGTTGGGCATGCGCATGATCACGTCGGGGGCCCCATATTGAAAGTGCAACTATCCCTAGGTGGTTTTGGTAATTCATAACAACATATAGCTCATTGAGCTAATGCTATTCCAAGATGATTATTTCAGGAAAGCTCAATGATTGGCATGGCATGGATGTGAAAGTGGAACCCTCAAAATGCTGAGGACAAAGGATTGGCTCAAGCTTAAAAGCTCAAGACTCTTCATTTTATATTTTAGTGATCCAAGATCACATTGAGTCCTTAGGAAAAGCCAATACTACTAAGGAGGGATGAGGTGTTGCTTAATGAGCCTCTTGCTTCATGTGCTTAGTGATATGCTCCAAAACCCTCAACTATTTTTCCATATCCACATATGACCTAAACCCTAAGCCAAACTCGGTCCCACCGATTCTTCCTATCCGGCGCCACCGAGTTTCACTTATCATTAGCCACTGCCAAACCCTAGCAATTCGGTCCTACCGATAGGGATCTCGGTCTCACCGAGATGGGGTTGCAAACTCTCTGTTTCCCTTTCGTAACTTTTCGGTCCCACCGAAAGAGCGAATTGGTCCCACCGAGATTGGAATGTAAACTCAGTGTTTCCCCTTTGTAACTTTTCGGTCTCACCGAGTTCCACTCGGTCTCACCGAAAGAGCAAATCGGTCCCACCAAGTTTACCTGGCCAACTCTCTGGTTAGCTAGTTACCAAATTCGGTCTCACCGAGTTTGTGTAATCGGTCTCACCGAGATTACATTATGCCCAAACCCTATCCGAATCGGTCCTACCGAGTTGCATGTCAGTCCCACCAAAATTCCTAACGGTCACTAGGTTTACTATTTCGGTCAGACCGAGTTTTCTGATTCGGTCCCACCGAGATTGGAAAACTGTGTAACGGTTGGATTTTGTGTGGAGGCTATATATATACCCCTCCACCTCTTTCTCATTCAGTGAGAGAGCCATCAGAACACACACACACCATTCCAACTCATATGTTCTGAGAGAGAACCACCTACTCATGTGTTGAGACCAAGATATTCCATTCCTACCATATGAATCTTGATCTCTAGCCTTCCCAAGTTGCTTTCCACTCAAATCTTCTTTCCACCAAATCCAAATCCTATGAGAGAGAGTTGAGTGTTGGGGAGACTATCATTTGAAGCACAAGAGCAAGGAGTTCATTACCTACACACCATTTGTTACTTCTTGGAGAGTGGTGTCTCCTAGATTGGCTAGGTGCCACTTGGGAGCCTCCGACAAGATTGTGGAGTTGAACCAAGGAGTTTGTAAGGGCAAGGAGATCGCCTACTTCGTGAATATCTACCGCTAGTGAGGCAAGTCCTTCGTGGGCGAATGGCCATGGTGGGATAGACAAGGTTGCTTCTTCGTGGACCCTTTGTGGGTGGTTGCTTCTTCGTGGACCCTTCGTGGGTGGAGCCCTGTGTGGACTCGCGCAACCGTTGCCCTTGGGTGGAGCCCTGTGTGGACTCGCGCAACCGTTACCCTTCGTGGGTTGAAGTCTCCATCAACGTGGATGTAGGATAGCACCACCTATCCGAACCACGGGAAAAACATCCGTGTCTCCAATTGCGTTTGAATTCTCCAAACCCTTCCCTTTACATTCTTGCAAGTTGCATGCTTTACTTTCCGCTGCCAATATACTCTTTGCATGCTTGCTTGAATTGTGTGATGATTGCTTGACTTGTCCTAAAATAGCTAAAATCTGCCAAGAACTAAAATTGGGAAAAGGTTAAGTTTTTATTTGGTCAAGTAGTCTAATCACCCCCCCTCTATACATACTTTCGATACTACAGCATGCGGTTGCGCCGCTCGCGTTGCCACACGATGCAGTTACGTGCGGCATGATGGAGTTACGTGCTGCAAATTAGAATTGCCATCAGGGCCTACCGATATTCCTGGTCGTCCGGCTTCCCCTCTAATTCCCGTGGCCATTATAACCTTAGTCTCTTAAACCTTTCGATACATAGAGAGGGGATGTCCGACGACGCTCCAATGGAGTTCGGCGAGCATAGAATGGAGACCCACGTGAGGGAGACGGATCTCTCGGTGGTGTACACCATCGACCCGGCCGTGGTGGACGACTACATCAACAGCGTTGAGCAGTTGCTTGCTGGAGACAAGTACAAGGTGGTCGGCATCGACCTCCAGTACACCGCCGGTCGTCCAGGCATAGATCAGAAGGTTGACGTCACCCAGTTGTGCGTGCGCCATCATGTCCTCATCTACCAATACTGCATGGCCACAGAGCCTTGTGACCGTTTCAACAAGTTTTCCATGGTGGATACCACTAACGATGTAAAAGCGCTTAGTGTTACGGGCTTGGTCTGCAAGAACCTTGTCGAAATCCGTGACCACTACACGGTCTGGGGCAGCAAGAAGAAGGACTCCCTGGTCGAACTCACCTCGTCCATCATCAACCCTACTATGAAAAGATGAAGTAGGATGCCCAGAGAATAAGTCCCGTATCCTGGCACGGGGCCTGGATGCGGCAACTAGATGAACCTCACATCAGGTTTGCGGCCAAGAGCGTGTACACATGCTATGAGATGCATAGGCGGATCGTTGACATGAGGAAGTGCCTCGTTACCCAAATCTATGAGCCCAGATCGAGCCACAAGCAGAGCAAGCGTCACAAGAAGTAGATAATGATTAGATGATCGGTTATGCTAGTTAATCATGTATGTAATATATAGTTTACTTTATTGGTGTGTGTGGAAATGTCATGTGTGTAGTAGCCACCTATGTAATTATGCATGTAATAGTTTACTTTGGTATGTACAAATGCGATGGTTGTAGTAGCCACCTATGTAAGTGGATGTTTAATTTGGTTATGCAAGCATGTCCTTATAAGTGTGTGTGTGTGTGTGGGTGTGTGTGTGTCTATATATATATAGTGTTACTATTCATCAACCAGGGTGCAGAATAAGTTATTCTTCACCCGAGGTAATCTTACGATCATTTCATAATTAAATTACATTTCAAATTCAAATAGTTACATTCCTATTGATTCACTACGTAAAATTTGACATAAGAAAATAAAAATATAGGTCATAAGACAAGAAAATTTGCAGTTTATGTGTATTTTAGACTATGTTTTTATGTTTGTAATTTACATAACATAAAATATTTTTTACGGCGATTATATATTTTCTTACGGTCCCTTTTTGCGTCGGAAATAAGACAAAACTTACGGAACGTAAATTTACGGTGCATTGATGGTAAAATAGAGGGGGGGGGGTGAAGAATAACTATGCCTCACCCAGGGTGACGAATAGCGCGACCCTATATATATATAGTGTTACTATTTATCACCCAGGGTGCAGAATAAGTTATTCTTCATCCGAGGTAATCTTACGATAATTTCATAATTAAATTACATTTGCAATTTAAATAGTTACATTCCTATTGATTCATTACGATATATATGTTGTTCTGTATGCAATCCCATCGCACAACACACACGTCTTATTGGCAACAACCGTCTGTGTTATTATCGGTCTTCACACACATTTCTGATTACAGACCTATTTGCCGCGTATCACACACATCTTGTTAAGTTGAACCGTTTCTGTTCTCATGTCTCAATGCAAACAGTTCATTCGAGTGAACCGCATGCCGTATATCGCACACACCTTGATCTGGCTGACCGTTTCTTTTGTGTTGCCTAATCACAAACAGTTCATCCGAGTGAACCGTATGCTATGTATCGCACACGCCATCATCTGGCTGCCCGTTTCTTTTGTTCCTCCTCATCGCAAACAGTTAATTGAACTAAATCGTATGACCTTCATCGCACACGCAACTAAAACCTGAACCGTGTTTGATGCATCCGTCATCGTAAACGTTTTACACATTTCTGAAGGTTTTCATACAACACCGTTTGCGATTATTGCATCACACACAGTTTCTCGAAGGGTCTCTGATCGTAGTGTCGCGTTAGCAGCATCCTGCAGTAGCATTCCGAAGCAGCTATGTACTCCGCTTCACACGTAGATCCCGCCACGACGCTCTGGTTGGAACTGCACCAACTGATGCTCCACCATTCAATGAAAATACGTATCCGGTTTGTGACTTAGAGTCATCCAGATCAATGTCAGAGCTTGCATCGACGTAACCATTTACGACGAGCTCTTTGTCACCTTCATAAACGAGAAACATATCCTTAGTCCTTTTTAGGTATTTCAGGATGTTCTTGACCGCTGTCCAGTGATCCACTCCTGGATTACTTTGGTACCTCCCTGCTAAACTAATAGCAAGGCACACATCAGGTCTGGTACACATCATTGCAAACATGATAGAACCTATGGTTGAAGCATAGGGAATGACTTTCATTTTCTCTCGATCTTCTGCAGTGGTCGGACATTGAGTCTGACTCAACTTCACACCTTGTAACACATGCAAGAACCCTTTCTTTGCTTGATCCATTTTGAACTTCTTCAAAACTTTATCAAGGTATGTGCTTTGTGAAAGTCCAATTAAGCGTCTTGATCTATCTCTATAGATCTTGATGCCCAATATATAAGTAGCTTCACCGAGGTCTTTCATTGAAAAATTCTTATTCAAGTACCCTTTTATGCTATTCAGAAATTCAGTATCATTTCCGATCAACAATATGTCATCCACATATAATATAAGAAATGCTATAGAGCTCCCACTCACTTTCTTGTAAATACAGGCTTCTCCAACAGTCTATATAAAACCATATGCTTTGATCACACTATCAAAGAGTATATTCCAACTCCGAGAGGCTTGCACCAGTCCATAAATGGATCGCTGGAGCTTGCACACTTTATTAGCACCTTTTGGATCGACAAAACCTTCTGGTTGCAACATATACAACTCTTCTTTAAGATATCCATTAAGGAATGCAGTTTTGACATCCATTTGCCAAATTTCATAATCATAAAATGTGTCAATTGCTAACATGATTCAGATGGGCTTAAGCATCCCTATGGATGAGGAGGTCTCATCGTAGTCAACTCCTTGAACTTGTCTAAAACCTTTCGCAATAAGTCGAGCTTTGTAGACAGTAATATTACCGTCAGCGCCAGTCTTCTTCTTGAAGATCCATTTATTCTCTATGGCTTGCCAATCATCGGGCAAGTCAACCAAAGTCCACACTTTGTTCCCATACATGGATCCATCTCAGATTTCATGGCCTCAAGCCATTTTGCAAAACCTGGGCTCATCATCGCTTCCTCATAGTTCGTAGGTTCGTCATGGTCAAGTAACATGACCTCCAGAACAGGATTACCGTACCACTATGGTGCGGATATTACTCTGGTTGACCTACGAGGTTCGGTAGTAACTTGATCAGAAGTTTCATGATCATCATCATTAGCTTCCTCACTTAATGGTGTAGGAATCACTAGAACTGTTTTCTGTGATGAATTACTTTCCAATAAGGGAGCAGGTACAGTTACCTCGTCAAGTTCTACTTTCCTCCCACTCACTTCTTTCGAGAGAAACTCCTTCTCTAGAAAGGATCCATTATTAGCAACGAATATCTTGCCTTCGGATCTGTGATAGAAGGTGTACCCAACAGTCTCCTTTGGGTATCCTATGAAGACACATTTCTCCGATTTGGGTTCGAGCTTATCAGGTTGAAGCTTTTTCACATAAGCATCGCAGCCCCAAACTTTAAGAAACGACAACTTGGGTTTCTTGCCAAACCACAGTTCATATGGTGTCGTCTCAATGGATTTAGACGGTGCCCTATTTAACGTGAATGCAACTGTCTCTAAAGCATAACCCCAAAACGATAGCGGTATATCAGTAAGAGACATCATAGATCGCACCATATCTAATAAAGTACGATTACGACGTTCGGACACACCATTACGCTGTGGTGTTCCAGGTGGCGTGAGTTGCGAAAATATTCCGCATTGTTTCAAATGAAGACCAAACTCGTAACTCAAATATTCTCCTCCACGATCAGATCGTAGAAACTTTATTTTCTTGTTACGATGATTTTCCACTTCACTCTGAAATTCTTTGAACTTTTCAAATGTTTCAGACTTATGTTTCATCAAGTAGATATACCCATATCTGCTCAAATCATCTGTGAAGGTTAGAAAATAATGATACCCGCCACGAGCATCAACACTCATCGGACCGCATACATCAGTATGTATTATTTCCAGTAAGTCTGTTGCTTGTTCCATTGTTCCGGAGAACGGGGTCTTGGTCATCTTGCCCATGAGGCATTGTTCGCAAGCATCAAGTGATTCATAACCAAGTGATTCCAAAAGTCCATCAGCATGGAGTTTCTTCATGCGCTTTACACCAATATGACCTAAACGGCAGTGCCACAAATAAGTTGCACTATCATTATTAAACTTATAACTTTTGGCTTCAATACTATGAATATGTGTATCACTACTATCAAGATTTAGTAAAAATAGACCACTCATCAAGGGTGCATGACCATAAAAGATATTACTCATATAAATAGAACAACCATTATTCTCTGATTTAAATGAATAACCGTCTCACATCAAACAAGATCCAGATATAATTTTCATGCTTAATGCTGGCACCAAATAACAATTATTCAGGTCTAAAACTAATCCCAAAGCTAGATGTAGAGGTAGCATGCCGACGGCGATCACATCGACTTTGGAACCATTTCCCACGCGCATCGTCACCTCATCCTTAGCCAATATTTGCTTAATCCATAGCCCCTGTTTTGAGTTTCAAATATTAGCAACAGAACTAGTATCAAATACCCAGGCGCTATTGCGAGCATTAGTTAGGTACACACCAATAACATGTATATCAAATATACCTTTCACTTTGCCATCCTTCTTATCTGCCAAATACTTGAGGCAGTTCCGCTTCCAGTGACCAGTCCCATTGTAGTAGAAGCACTCAGTCTTAGGCTTTGGTCCAGACTTGGGCTTCTTCACTTGAGCAGCAACTTGCTTGCTGTTCTTCTTGAAGTACCCCTTCTTCCCTTTGCCCTTCTTCTTGAAACTGGTGGTCTTGTTGACCATCAACACTTGATGCTCCTTCTTGATTTCTACCTCCGCAGCCTTTAGCATTGCGAAGAGCTTGGGAATTGTCTTATCCATCCCTTGCATATTATAGTTCATCACGAAGCTCTTGTAGCTTGGTGGCAGTGATTGAAGAACTCTATCAATGACACTATCATCATGAAGATTAACTCCCAGCTAAGTCAAGTGGTTGTGGTACCCAGACATTCTGAGTATATGTTCACTGACAGAACTATTCCCCTCCATTTTGCAGCTGTAGAACTTATTGGAGACTTCATATCTCAATCCGGGCATTTTCTTGAAATATTAACTTCAACTCCTGGAACATCTCATATTCTCCATGACGTTCAAAACATAGTTGAAGTCCCGGTTCTAAGCTGTAAAGCATGGCACGCTGAACTATCGAGTAGTCATCAGCTTTGCTTTGCCAGACGTTCTTAACGTCGTCAGTAGCATCTGTAGCAGGCTTGTTACCTAGCAGTGCTTCCAGGATGTAATTATTCTGTGCAGCAATGAGGATAATCCTCAAGTTACGGACCCAGTCCGTGTAATTGCTACCATCATCTTTCAACTTAGCTTTCTCTAGGAACACATTAAAATTCAATGGAACAACAACACGGGCCATTTATCTACAACAACATAGACATGCAAAATACTATCAGGTACTAAGTTCGTGATAAATTAAAGTTCAATTTAACCATATTACTTAAGAACTCCCACTTAGATAGACATCCCTCTAATCATCTACGTGATCACGTGATCCATATCAACTAAACCATGTCCGATCATCACGTGAGATGGAGTAGTTTTCAATGGTGAACATCACTATGTTGATCATATCTACTATATGATTCACGCTCGGCCTTTCGGTCTCAGTGTTCCGAGGCCGTATCTGCATATGCTAGGCTTGTCAAGTTTAACCCGAGTATTCTGCTTATGCCTAACTGGCTTGCACCCGTTGTATGTGAACATAGAGCTTATCACACCCGATCATCACGTGGTGTCTCGACACGACGAACTGTAGCAACGGTGCATACTCAGGGAGAACACTTGTACCTTGAAATTTATTGAGAGATCATCTTATAATGCTACCGCCGTACTAATCAAAATAAGATGCATAAAGGATAAACATCACATGCAATCAAATAAGTGATATGATATGGCCATCATCATCTTGTGCCTTTTGATCTCCAACTCCAAAGCACTGTCATGATCACCATCATCACCGGCTTGACACCTTGATATCCATTGAAGCATCATTGTCGTCTCGCCAACTATTGCTTCCACGACTATCACTACCGCTTAGTGATAAAGTAAAGCAATTACATGGCGATTGCATTTCATACAATAAAGCGACAACCATATGGCTCCTACCAGTTGCCGATAACTATGTTACAAAACATGATCATCTCATACAACAATTCATATAATCACGTCTTGACCATATCACATCACAACATGCCCTGCAAAAACAAGTTAGACATCCTCTACTTTGTTGTTGCAAGTTTTACGTGGCTGCTACGGGCTTCTAGCAAGAACCGTTCTTACCTACGCATCAAAACCACAACATAGTATAGTGATTGCTTTTTGATCTTTAGACAGAACCATGTTCATTGAAACCGATTCAACTAAAGTTGGAGAAACAGACACCCACTAGCCACCTATGTGCGAAGCACGCCGGTAGAACCAGTCTCACGTAAGCGTACGCGTAATGTCGGTCTGAGCCGCTTCATCCAACAATACCGCTGAATCAAGAATCAACTAGTGACGGCAAGCAATATGTATATACCCACGCCCACAACTCCTTTGTGTTCTACACATGCATATAACATCTACACATAGACCTGGCTCGGATGCCACTGTTGGGGAACGCAGTAATTTTAAAAAAATTCCTACGCACACGCAAGATCCATCTAGGTGATGCATAGCAATGAGAGGGGAGAGTGTGTCCATGTACCCTCATAGACCGAAAGTGAAAGCGTTAAGTAACGCGGTTGATGTAGTCGAACGTCTTCGCGATCCAACCTATCAAAGTACGGAACGCACGGAACCTCCGCAATCTGCACACGTTCAGCTCGGTGAGGTCCCTCGTACTCTTGATCTAGTTGAGGCCAAGGTAGAGTTTCGTCAGCACGACGGCGTGATGACGGTGATGATGAAGTTACCAACACAGGGCTTCCCCTAAGCACTACAACGATATGACCTAGGTGGAAATCTGTGGAGGGGGCACCGCACACAGCTAAGACAACTGTTAACTTGTGTGTCTATGGGCTGCCCCCTCCCCCGTATATAAAGGAGTGGAGGGCTGGCCCTCTCTATGGTGCGCCCCAGGGGGATTCCTACTCCTAGTAGGAGTAGGTTCCCCCCTACCCTAGTTGGAGCAGGAGAAGAAGGAAGAGGGAGAAGGAGAGAAGGAAAGGGGGGCCTTCCCCCTCCCCAATTTGGATTGGGCTTGGGGGGGGGCGCCTGTAACACCCGGGATGTAATTTACCTTATATGTACTCCAACTCTTGCCGTTTCCGGTGCTAAGTTATTTTATTTCCTCGGGTTCGGGTTTTTTTGTCTCCATGTGTTGTTGTCGTTGTCATGAATCTCATATCATGTCATCATGTGCATTGCATTTGCATACGTGTTCGTCTCATGCATCCGAGCATTTTCCCCGTTGTCCGTTTTGCATTCCGGCGCTGCTATCTCCTCCGGTGGTCCTTTCTACCCTCTTTTCATGTGTGGGGGTTAAACATCTCCGGATTGGACTGATACTTGCCAAGCGGCCTTGGTTTACTACCGGTAGACCGCCTGTCAAGTTTCGTACCATTTGGACTTCGTTTGATGCTCCAACGGTTAACCGAGGGACCGAAAAGACCTCGTGTGTGTTGCAGCCCAACACCCCTCTAATTTGGCCCAAAACCCACCTAAACCCTCACCATCATCTAGAGCGTTCGATCACAATCGCGTGGCCGAAAACCGCATCTCATTTGGACTCTCCTAGCTCCTCCTATGCCTATAAATAGCCCCCCTCCGAAATCCACGGTTCTTTTCCCCCGAAACCCTAAAAATCGCCTTGCGCCGCGCCGGACATGTCCGTACCCGGCCGGACGCTTCGCGCCGCCGCCCCGGTCCACTAGCTGTGCGCCACGTGTCGCCACCGGGCCGCCCCCGCCGCCGGCCCGCTCGGCCCGGGGAGAGCCCCCGAGGCCCACGCGCTCCACTGCCCCTTGCCTCACCGCGCCGCCTCTCCCTCAAGTCCGGTCGCCGGCGCCACCGCGTGCCGTCGCCGGATCTTCGCCGCCCCGCTCCGCCCCAACGTCGCCAACCGCCGTCCGCCGCGCACGCTCCGCCGCCGACCTCGCCGCTCCTCGACGTCCGCGCCCGCGCCGCCCGGATCTCGCCGGTCCCCGAGTCCGGCGACCCCGCGTCCAACTCCGGTGAGCCTCCTCCTTCGGCCAACCTCGGTTTCCGTGCAAGCCAGATCTGGATCGGGTCAAACCCTAGGTTGACCCCGAGATATTTTGTAAGTCATTCTTTCTGCAGTATTTTTATGCCATGTTCATCGCATCGTAACTTTGCACCCGTAGCTCCGTTTTGGGCGTGTATCATATCAAAATGTTTGCCTCAAAGAGCACATCATTTCATATCATTGCATAATTTTCATTTGAGCTCATCTTGATGCATGAAATGCTGTTGGAAGAGAGCTATTTGAGTTAATTGTCAGATCTGCTGCACCAAATAGCTATTTGTCATTTTTGCCATGATTAATGTGTGCATGATATGCTCCTGAGCTCTACATGAGTTTTGTTATATGCTTTGCCATCTTTACAGAGGTGCTATCCATGTATTTTTGTGATGTGTGTGGTGACTAGCACAAGCTTGCAAAGTAGTGCATTCGTTAATGCTGATTTCAGGGACTTAGGATTTCACTAAGTCCTTGATCTGTTTTTTTCAATATGCCATATGTTCATGTTGTTTCCTAGTGATCCGTGCCTCTTTTGAGGATTATCAGTAAGGATGATTTGTTAATATTGTGGTGCTCTATCCATCCATGTCCTTGTTTGCAATTATGGAGCACCCTAGCTTGAGTCAATCGAGCTCTACTTTTGCTATTTCGTGAATCCTGGCAGATTGTCTACTTGTTAGCGATTTTGCCGAGGATGTTGTTGTTGATCCGTGCATGCTATGTTGGTGTTCTTGCCATGTCTAGCTTATATAATATGTATTCTTGATGGGTGAATGCTTAGATTGTCATGCCATACTCTGTAGTGAGTGCATCGAGCTCGTAAATATGCCTACTCGTTAACAGATTTGCATGTTCCAGTTTTTCACCAAGGCTGAGATCTGATTATGTTTTTGCCATGTTCACATGCTTGCAATTGTATTTTCTTATCCCTTTTGGCTCAAGGTCACTAAGGGACTTTTGTTAATATCTTTGAGTAGCTCCATGCCATGCTTTACTTTGCCATGTTAAGTTTCTGTAGCATATAGTTTTCTTGCTCCAAAGAGTGTTACCTGATCTGAAATTCCAGACTAGTGTTAATTTCACTAAGTCTGAAACCTGTTTATCAATTGCACTTTTGCCATGCTTGTTTGAACCTGTTAATGGATGAATTGGCCGTAGCTCAGTGTTCATATTTTGTCAAGCATCATGAGTGGATCCCTGTCATGTATTTTTTTGACATGTTTGAGTGCTGTAGCATAATTATCTTGAGGCATTTAGATGGCCACTTGTTGTTTATCGCAGACCGGTGCCATATTTATTTTGCTTGCCATTTCCAAACCGTGCATCCGATTCCGGTGTTCTTTATATCGATTTCAACCGAAATCACCTCACCTTTTCAGTGGCACTCTTGGATTTCCAAGTTGAGGCCAGGTTCAATCATTCCTTGTCAAATCTTGCATATGCATCACATACCGCATCCCGCATAGCATACCATGTTTGCATCTTGTTGTTTGAGCATTGCACGTGGTTGATTGTCTTCCTTTTGCTTGTTTGTCTTGTTTGGGTAGAGCCAGGAGACGAGTTCGCTAACGAGGAGCCCGTTGAGTTTGCTTTCGAGGATCCAGTCAACTCTGACAACCTTGCAGGCAAGATGATCATACCCTCGAAATCACTTCTATCTTTGCTTTGCTAGATGCTCGCTCTTTTGCTATGCCTATGCTACGATGCCTACCACTTGCTTATCATGCCTCCCAAATTGCCATGTCAAACCTCTAACCCACCATGTCCTAGCAAACCGTTGATTGGCTATGTTACCGCTTTGCTCAGCCCCTCTTATAGCGTTGCTAGTTGCAGGTGAAGATTGGAGATCGTTCCTTGTTGGAACATTATTTTCTTGTTGGGATATCATTATATTATCTTGTTATCTTAATGCATCTATATACTGGTAAAGGGTGGAAGGCTCGGCCTCTTGCCTAGTGTTTTTTTGCACTCTTACCGCCCTAGTTTCCGTCATATCGGTGTTATGTTCCTGGATTTTGCGTTCCTTACGCGGTTGGGTGATAATGGGAACCCCTTGACAGTTCGCCTTGAATAAAACTCCTCCAGCAATGCCCAACCTTGGTTTTACCATTTGCCACCTAGCCTCTTTTTCCCTTGGGTTTCCAGAGCCCGAGGGTCATCTTATTTAAACCCCCCCGGGCCAGTGCTCCTCTGAGTGTTGGTCCAACCGAGCGATGTCCGGGGCTACCAGGGGCAACTCTGGGCTGGCCTACCCGACGTCTGGCTCATCTGAGTATGCCCTTAGAACGATATATGTGCAGCTCCTATCGGGATTTCTCGGCACATTCAGGCGGTGTTGCTGGATTTGTTTTATCTTTGTCGAAGTTGTCTTGTAGAACCGGGATGCCGAGTCTGATCGCAATGTCTCGGGAGAAGGTTTATCCTTCGTTGACCATGAGAGCTTGTCATGGGCTAAGTTGGGTCTCCACTGCAGGGATTTGAATTTTCGGAAGCCGTGCCCACGGTTATGGGCAGATGGGAATTTGTTAATGTCCGGTTGTAGACAACTTGAACCTTAACTTAATTAAAATGAATCAACTGCGTGTGTAACCGTGATGGTCTCTTCTCGGCGGAGTCCGGGAAGTGAACACGGTGTTGGAGTTATGTTTGCCGTAGGGTGTTCTCTAGTTCTTCGTTCGTGCTTTGCCTTCTCTTCTCGCTCTCTTTTGCGAACAGGTTAGCCACCATATATGCTAGTCGCTTGCTGCAGCTCCACATATTACCTTGTCTTACCTATAAGCTTAAATAGTCTTGATCGCGAGGGTGCGAGATTGCTGAGTCCCCATGGCTCACTGATTACTTCCAAACCAGATGCAGGGCCCGATGACTCCGTTCCAGATGATGCGCTTGACCTCAAGTGGGAGTTCGATGAAGCCTCCCGTTGTTACTATGTGTCTTTCCCTGATGATCAGTAGTGGTGCCCAGTTGGGGCGATCGGGACCATGTCGCTTGTTGGGGTTGATCTTTTATTTTGGTACCGTAGTCGGACCATGATTGTATTCGTTGATGTAATGCTATTTATGTACTTTGTGTTACGTGGCGAGTGTAAGCCAACTATGTACCTTTCCCCTTATTATCTATTTACATGGGTTGTTGTGAAGATTACCTTACTTGCGACATTGCTTTCATGCGGTTATGCCTCTAAGTCGTGCTTCGACACGTAGGAGATATAGCCGCATCGAGGGCGTTACAAGTTGGTAATCAGAGCCTTCCCCGACCTTAGGAGCCCCCACTGCTTGATCGAATTAGCAACCGTTGTTGAGTCTAGAAAAACAAGTTTTGAGTCTTTTAGGAATTATATATCAGAGAGTTTAGGAATTCTTTTTACTCCCCAGTCCCTTCATCGCTTTGGTAAGGCTTCCTGATGTAGAGTTTTGACTCTTCTCTTCTCAAATTTCACTAAAAAAATTTAGGATCACGCGGGTATCTTGGAATCATTCCGATGGTTTTGTGACGAGAACATTGTTCTTGGTGCCTCCTGTCATTTAGGGGTTGTGGCAGTGTCCCCGAGAGTTGAGCTCCGAGGTGTTGTCGTCACAATTTTATCGTTGTAGTTCTGGAATACCTGAGTTTAGTTTGCCGACATCGAAAATCTCTTTTATGCAGTTGTTGGTGAGATAACCTCGACGCCACCCAGTACTGGGGCGGGAGTTCGGGAGTATTGCCATAACTTGCATAACGGATGCTTTTGAAGGTTGAGGTAGACGATTTCCAAAGTTTTCTCGGTTATGTGTTGAAGGATGGATATAGCTGGATGTAGGATTTGCTAGATTTGGGTGAGATATTATGCTTCCCTTGTATCCCCAACACCTGATTGCATAACCGGAAAGGTTCGGGAGTTTCATAGGTGAGAATTCTTGTAGCTCTAGTTCTTCTTCCACGGATATTTGGTTTGAGATTGGGTGATCTTTACCGAGTATTCGTTCTTGTTCCGTACCTTATTGATTTTATTCCTCTACCTAAATTCTATGTGGCTTCTCAATTTATGGATATGTGACCATTTCAATTGGAATGCATTCATTCATTTTATTCGGATGTGAAGACTATATGTTGCAATTTCAACCCGGTTGATTCAGCTTCAATTTTGTCTATCAATGTGCTAATGGATGTCAACCTCTTCAGGATGGCTCCTCCAACGCGCACGACTCCGAATCCTGATCCGCCACCACCACCTCCTCCTCCGGAGGCATGGCAAGCTGTGATGGCCGCTACCAATGCAAACACGTAGTTGATCATGCAAATTCTTCAAGAGCGCAACCAAGCGAACCAAGTGAACCAAGGCAACCAAGGCAACAATCAGAATCACTTTGCTACACTCAACCAGTTCCTTGCTAACCAGCCAAAGACTTTCAGCAATTGTGTTGAGGCAACTGACGCTGATGATTGGCTTGTGGACTTGTGCAAGCATTTCGAGTGCAGTAACATCAGGCCTGAGGACTTTGTCAAGTTCGCTTCCTTCCAACTCAAAGACCAAGCTGCAGAATGGTTTCAGCAGTACAAAGATTCCAGAGGAGGCCGTGAGATTACCTGGGATGAATTCCGTCAACACTTCAAAGCTCATCATATTCCTCAGAGCGTGGTTGAAAGCAAGCGTGAGGAATTCCGCAACCTGAAGCAAGGCTCTATGTCTGTCTATGACTACAACAAGTTGTTTCAGAAGCTCGCCCGCTTTGCTAAGCAGGACGTCCCTGACGAGAAGAGCATGATATAACAGTTCAGGGGTGGTCTCAGAGAAGAAATCCAGCTAGCTCTTGTTCTCTTTGAGCCCTTGAGGTACGGTGTGTTCTACAACATGGCATTGAAACAAGAGGCTGCTCAACTGAAGTGTGATGCTTCCAAGAAGCGAGTCAGAGATGCTACTCCTTCTTCCTCTACTCAAGTGGCTAAGCAGCAGAAGTATTGGCTTCCTCCTCCTCCGTTCCGTCAGCCTTATCAACAGTAGAGCAAAGGTGGTAGTGGATCTTCCCACCCACCCAACCCTGGCTTTCAGAACAAGACTTCGTCTCAAGCTCCAAGATCGAGTGCTCCATATCACCATCCGCTTTCAGAGGTCACGTGCAACAAGTGCCAACAGAAGGGTCACTATGCCAACAAATGCTTCAACCAGAGGCGTCTCCCTCCTCCTCCTCCTGTGAGATCGGCAAGTACAGCTATGGTCAAGCATAACCCCAAGTCTGCAAAGGTCAACTTGATGAATGCAGCTCAGGTAGAGGACTCGTCAGATGTCATCATGGGTAACCTTCCTGTTAACGATATTCCTGCAAAATTTCTTTTTGACACTGGTGCATTGCATTGTTTCATATCGAGACCATTTGTTTCTAAGCATGAGTTGCCTTTACAAGATTTGCCTAGTCAGTTATCCGTTGTTTCTCCGGGTAAATTCATGAATGCAAGCGCTATGGCCCCGGATGTTACTATCACGTTGGGCGACTACAAGTTTCTATCCTCTCTAGTGGTCCTTGGTAACTCGGATATTGATCTTATTCTCGGAATGGATTGGCTTTCTAAGCACAAGGCGCACCTTGATTGTGCTGCTAGGCAGATTCAATTGACTCATTCGTCTGAGCATGTAATTGTCTTTGCCGCTCGTGATGATACAATCCGTCTGTTTTCTCTCAATGAGAAGGGTGAACTAGATGTCATCTCGCAAATCCCAGTCATTTGCGAATAACAAGACGTCGTTCCAGAAGAGCTTCCAGGAATGCCTCCGCACCGGCCAGTTGAATTCGTCATCGATCTTGAGCTTGGCACGGAACCGGTTTGCAAGCGTCCTTACAATCTCGGACCTGAAGAGTTGAAGGAGATGAAGAAGCAACTTGATATTCAAGAGCGAATGGGTCTCATCCGACCTAGCTCTTCTCCGTGGGGTTGTGGAGTACTTTTTGTGAAGAAGAAGGATGGAACGGACCGACTTTGTGTTGACTACCGTCCATTGAACAAGAAGACAATCAAGAACAAGTACCCACTTCCCAACATCAATGAGCTGTTCGAACAACTCAAAGGTGCCCAAGTATTCTCCAAGCTTGATCTCCGTATGGGTTATCACCAGATTCGAATCCATGAGCAAGATATTCCCAAGACGGCTTTCAGAACAAGCTATGGTTCATACGAATACACTGTCATGTCTTTTGGCCTCGTCAACGCTCCTCCGACTTTCTCTCGCATGATGAACTTCATCTTCAACGCCTACACAAATGACTTCGTTTTGGTCTATCTCGACGACATTCTGGTCTTTTCGAAGAACAAGGAAGATCATGCCAAGCACTTGCGTTTGGTGCTCGATAAGCTCAATGAACATCAGTTCTACGCCAAATTCTCAAAGTGCGAGTTTTGGCTCGATGAGGTTCTTTATCTTGGGCATATCATCTCTGCCAAGGGCATTGCGGTGAATCCTGAGAAGGTGTCTGCAATTGTGAATTGGGAACCTCCTCAGAACGTGAAGCAACTCTGTAGCTTCCTTGGTCTCGCAAGCTACTGTCGAAGGTTCGTTGAGAACTTTTCAAAGATCGCGAAGCCTCTTTCAAACCTTCTCCAGAAGCACGTCAAGTACGTTTGGTCTCCGGAATGTGACATCGCTTTCAACACTTTGAAAGAGAAATTGGTCACTGCTCCAGTTCTGACTCCTCCTGATGAATCCAAACCGTTCGAGGTCTTCTGCGATGCCTCTCTTCAAGGTCTTGGTGCAGTGTTGATGCAAGAGAAGAAAGTTGTGGCTTATACCTCTCTCCAGTTGAAGCCCAACGAGAAGAACTACCCCACTCATGACCTCGAGTTGGCGGCAGTTGTGCATGCTCTTTTGACTTTGAGACATCTCTTATTGGGAAGAAAAGTGGACATTTTCACTGACCACAAGAGTCTCAAGTACATCTTCACTCAGCCTAATCTCAACCTCAGGCAGACTCGTTGGGTCGAAAAGATTCAAGAGTATAACCCGAGTATCGAGTATACTCCAGGCAAGGCCAATGTGATTGCTGATGCTTTGAGTAGGAAGGCTTATTGCAACAGTCTGATTATCAAGCCTTACCAACCCGAGCTTTGTGAAGCTTTCCGCAAACTCAATCTGCAAGTTGTTCCTCAAGGTTTCCTCGCCAACCTTCAAGTCTCTCCTACTTTGGAAGACCAGATTCGCGAGGCTCAACTTCTTGATGCTAAGGTGAAGAAGGTGAATATTGGGATTGCCAAGAGTCAACCCAAGTACAAGTGCTACCGCCTTGATGACAAGGATACTATCTTCTTCGAGGATCATATTGTTGTGCCCAAAGGTGACCTTCGTAAAGTGATCATGAATGAGGATCACAATTCACTCCTCTCCATCCACCCTGGGAGTACGAAGATGTATCAGGACCTCAAGAAGGCTTATTGGTGGACTCGAATGAAGCGCGAGATTGCTCAGTTCGTGAATGAATGTGATGTCTGCAGAAGAGTGAAGGCAGAACACCAAAGGCCAGCTGGTGTCCTCCAACCTCTTGCCATTCCAGAATGGAAGTTTGACCACATTGAGATAGACTTCGTGACTGGGTTTCCAAAGTCCAAGCGTGGCAATGATGCTATATTCGTTGCCATCGACAAACTCACTAAAGTGGCTCACTTTCTGCCTATCAAAGAGTCTATCACTGCAGCTCAATTGGCGGAGCTGTATACCTCTCGGATTGTCTCGCTGCACGGTATACCACAGGTGATCTCTTCAGACCGTGGCAGCATCTTTACCTCCAAGTTTTGGGAGTCTTTTCAGAAGGCCATGGGCACCAACATCCGCTTCAACACAACTTTCCATCCTCAAACTAGCGGTCAAGTTGAGCGTGGCAATCAGATTCTTGAAGATATGCTCAGGGCTTGCATTATCTCCTTCGGTATGAAGTGGGAAGATTGTCTTCCATATGCCGAATTCTCCTACAACAATAGTTTTCAAGCAAGTTCGGGCAAGGACCCATTCGAAATTCTGTATGGCAGGAAGTGCCGTACTCCTCTCAACTGGTCAGAAACTGGTGAACGTCAACTTGTTGGAAATGACTTAATCATAGAGGCAGAGGAAATGTGTAAAGTCATTCGTGATAACCTCAAAGCAGCGCAATCGCGCCAGAAGAGCTACTATGATCGTAAGCACTGTGATTTGGCTTTCAAGATCGGAGACCATGTTTACCTCCACGTCTCTCCAATGAAAGGTACTCGTCGCTTCGGTATCAAAGGGAAGCTTGCCCCGAGATACGCGGGTCCTTTCAAGATCATCAGCAAGAGAGGCGATCTCGCCTATCAACTCAAGCTTCCTTCAAACTTTGCAAATGTGCACGATGTGTTTCATGTCTCTCAGCTCTGCAAGTGCTTCAAGACTCCTGACCACACCGTCAACTTCGAAGACATTGATCTACAAGAAGATCTCTCTTATTGTGAGCACCCCGTTGCTATTCTTGAAGAGACTGAACGCAAGACTCGCAATAAGTCAATCAAATTCCTCAAAGTCAAGTGGTCACACCATTCCGACCATGAAGCCACCTGGGAACGCGAGGATCACCTCCGTTATGAGTACCCGGCGTTCTTCCAGTCCTAGATCTCGGGACAAGATCTTTTCGTAGTGGTGGAGTGTGTAACACCCCGGATGTAATTTACCTTATATGTACTCCAACTCTTGCCGTTTCCGGTGCTAAGTTATTTTATTTCCTCGGGTTTGGGTTTTTTGTCTCCGTGTGTTGTTGTCATTGTCATGCATCTCATATCATGTCATCATGTGCATTGCATTTGCATACGTGTTCGTCTCATGCATCTGAGCATTTTCCCCGTTGTCTGTTTTGCATTCTGGCGCTCCTATCTTCTCTGGTGGTCCTTTCTACCCTCTTTTCGTGTGTGGGGGTTAAACATCTCCGGATTGGACCGAGACTTGCCAAGCGGCCTTGGTTTACTACCGGTAGACCGCCTGTCGAGTTTCGTACCATTTGGACTTCGTTTGATGCTCCAACGGTTAACCGAGGGACCGAAAAGACCTCGTGTGTGTTGCAGCCCAACACCCCTCTAATTTGGCCCAAAACCCACATAAACCCTCTCCATCATCTAGAGCGTTCGATCACGATCGCGTGGCCGAAAACCGCACCTCATTTGGACTCTCCTAGCTCCTCCTATGCCTATAAATAGGTCCCTCTCCGAAATCCACGGTTCTTCTCCCTCGAAACCCTAAAAATCGCCTTGCGCCGCGCCAGACATGTCCGTACCCGGCCGGACGCTTCACGCCGCCGCCCCGGTCCACTAGCTGCGCGCCACGTGTCGCCATCGGGCCGCCCCCGCCGCCGGCCCGCTCGGCCCGAGGAGAGCCCCCGAGGCCCGCGCGCTCCACGCCGCCCCTTACCTTACCGCGCCGCCTCTCCCTCAAGTCCGGTCGCCGGTGCCACCGCGAGCCGTCGCTGGATCTTCGCCGCCCCGCTCCGCCCCAACGTCGCCAGTCGCTGCCCCGCTCCGCCCCAACGTCGCCAGCCGCCGCGCACGCTCCGCCGCCGACCTCGCCGCTCCTCGATGTCCGCGCCCGCGCCACCCAGATCTCGCCGGTCCCCGAGTCCGGCGACCCCGCGTCCAACTCCGGCGAGCTCCGGCCTCCTCCCCGATGAACTCCGGTGAGCCTCCTCCTTCGGCCAACCTCGGTTTCCGTGCAAGCCAGATCTGGATCGGGTCAAACCCTAGGTTGACCCCGAGATATTTTCTAAGTCATTCTTTCTGCAGTATTTTTATGCCATGTTCATCGCATCGTAACTTTGTAACCGTAGCTCCGTTTTGGGCGTGTAGCATATCAAAATGTTCGTCTCAGAGAGCACATCATTTCATCTCATTGCATCATTTTCATTTGAGCTCATCTTAATGCACGAAATGCTGTTGGAAGAGAGCTATTTGAGTTAATTATCAGATCTGCTGCACCAAATAGCTATTTGTCATTTTTGCCATGATTAATGTGTGCATGATATGCTCCTGAGCTCTACATGAGTTTTGTTATATGATTTGCCATGTTTCCAGAGGTGCTATTCATGTATTTTTGTGATGTGTGTGGTGACTAGCACAAGCTTGCAAAGTAGTGCATTCGTTAATGTTGATTTCAGGGACTTGGGATTTCACCAAGTCCTTGATCTGTTTTTATCAATATGCCATATGTTCATGTTGTTTCCTAGTGATCTGTGCCTCTTTTGAGGATTATCAGTAAGGATGATTTGTTAATATTGTGGTGCTCTATCCATCCATGTCCTTGTTTGCAATTATGGAGCATCCTAGCTTGAGTCAATCGAGCTCTACTTTTGCTATCTCGTGAATCCTGGCAGATTGTCTACTTGTTAGCGATTTTGTCGAGGATGTTGTTGTTGAGCCGTGCATGCTATGTTGTTGTTCTTGCCATGTCTAGCTTATATAATATGTATTCTTGATGGGTGAATGCTTAGATTGAAATGCCATGCCCTATAGTGAGTGCATCGAGCTCGTAAACATGCCTACTCGTTAACAGATTTGCATGTTCCAGTTTTTCAGTAAGGCTGAGATCTGATTATGTTTTTGCCATGTTCACATGCTTGCAATTGTATTTTCTGATCGTTTTTGGCTCAAGGTCACTAAGGGACTTTTGTTAATCTCTTTGAGTAGCTACATGCCATGCTTTACTTTGCCATGTTAAGTTCCTGTAGCATATAGTTTTCTTGCTCCAAAGAGTGCTACCTGATCTGAAATTCCAGAGTACTGTTAATTTCACAAGTCTGAAACCTGTTTATCAATTGCACTTTTGCCATGCTTGTTTGAACCTGTTAATGGATGAATTGTCCATAGCTCAGTGTTCATCTTTTGTCAAGCATCATGAGTGGATCCCTTCCATGTATTTTGTTGCCATGTTTGAGTGCCGTAGCATAATTATCTTGATGCATTCAGATGGCCACTTGCTGTTTATCGCAGACCGGTGCCATATTTGTTTTGCTTGCCATTTCCAAACCGTGCATCCGATTCCGGTGTTCTTTATATCGATTTCAACCGAAATCACCTCACCTTTCCAGTGGCACTCTTGGATTTCCATGTTGAGGCCAGGTTCAATCATTCCTTGTCAAATCTTGCATATGCATCACATACCGCATCCCGCATAGCATACCATGTTTGCATCTTGTTGTTTGAGCATTGCACGTGGTTGATTGTCTTCCTTTTGCTTGTTTGTCTTGTTTGGGTAGAGCCGGGAGACGAGTTCGCTAACGAGGAGCCCGTTGAGTTTGCTTTCGAGGATCCAGTCAACTCTGACAACTTTGCAGGCAAGATGATCATACCCCTCGAAATCACTTCTATCTTTGCTTGCTAGATGCTCGCTCCTTTGCGATGCCTATGCTACGTTACCTACCACTTGCATACCATGCCTCCCAAATTTCCATATCAAACCTCTAACCCACCATGTCCTAGCAAACCGTTGATTGGCTATGTTACCGCTTTGCTCAGCCCCTCTTATAGCGTTGCTAGTTGCAGGTGAAGATTGGAGATCGTTCCTTGTTGGAACATTGTTTATTGTTGGGATATCACTATATTATCTTGTTATCTTAATGCACCTATATACATGGTAAAGGGTGGAAGGCTCGGCCTTTTGCCTAGTGTTTTGTTCCACTCTTGCCGCCCTAGTTTCCGTCATATCGGTGTTATGTTCCCGGATTTTGCGTTCCTTACGCGGTTGGGTTATAATGGGAACCCCTTGACAGTTCGCCTTGAATAAAACTCCTCCAGCAATGCCCAACCTTGGTTTTACCATTTGCCACCTAGCCTCTTTTTCCCTTGGGTTTCCAGAGACCGAGGGTCATCTTATTTAAACCCCCCCGGGCCAGTGCTCCTGTGAGTGTTGGTCCAACCGAGCGATGTCCGGGGCTACCAGGGGCAACTCTGGGCTGGCCTACCCGACGTCTGGCTCATCTGAGTGTGCCCTGAGAACGAGATATGTGCAGCTCCTATCGGGATTTGTCGGCACATTCGGGCGGTGTTGCTGGATTTGTTTTATCTTTGTCGAAGTTGTCTTGTAGAACCGGGATGCCGAGTCTGATCGGAATGTCTCGGGAGAAGGTTTATCCTTTGTTGACCGTGAGAGCTTGTCATGGGCTAAGTTGGGACTCCCCTGCAGGGATTTGAACTTTCAAAAGCCGTGCCCGCGGTTATGGGCAGATGGGAATTTGTTAATGTCCGGTTGTAGACAACTTGAACCTTAACTTAATTAAAATGAATCAACTGCGTGTGTAACCGTGATGGTCTCTTCTCGGCGGAGTCCGGGAAGTGAACACGGTGTTGGAGTTATGTTTGCCGTAGGGTGTTCTCTAGTTCTTCGTTCGTGCTTTGCCTTCTCTTCTCGCTCTCTTTTGCGAACAGGTTAGCCACCATATATGCTAGTCGCTTGCTGCAGCTCCACATATTACCTTGTCTTACCTATAAGCTTAAATAATCTTGATCGCGAGGGTGCGAGATTGCTGAGTCCCTGTGGCTCACAGATTACTTCCAAACCAGATGCAGGGCCCGATGACTCCGTTCCAGATGATGCGCTTGAGCTCAAGTGGGAGTTCGATGAAGCCTCCCATCGTTACTATGTGTCTTTCCCCGATGATCAGTAGTGGTGCCCAGTTGGGGCGATCGGGACCATGTCGCTTGTTGGGGTTGATCTTTTATTTTTGTACCGTAGTCGGACCATGATTGTATTGGTTGATGTAATGCTATTTATGTACTTTGTGTGACGTGGCGAGTGTAAGACAACTATGTACCTTTCACCTTATTATCTATTTACATGGGTTGTTGTGAAGATTACCTTACTTGCGATATTGCTTTCAATGCGGTTATGCCTCTAAGTCGTGCTTCGACACGTAGGAGATATAGCCACATCGAGGGCGTTACAGCGCCCCCACTTGGCCGCCTCCTTCTCTCTCCCACCATGGCCCATTAAGGCCCATTGACTCCCCCGGGGGTTCCGGTAACCCCCTGGTACTCCGGTAATTGCCCGAACTTATCCGAAACCATTCCGGTGTCAAAACATAGCCTTCCAATATATCAACCTTTATGTCTTGACCATTTCTAGACTCCTTGTCATGTCCGTGATCACATCCGGGACTCCGAACTACCTTCGGTACATCAAAACACGTAAACTCATAATACCGATCGTGATCGAACGTTAAACGTGCGAACCCTACGGGTTGAAGAACTATGTAGACATGATTGAGACTCACTTCTGGTCAATAACCAATAGCGGAACCTGGATGCTAATATTGGTCCCAACATATTCTACGAGGATCTTTATCGGTCAAACCGCATAACAACATACGTTGTTCTCTTTGTCATCAGTATGTTACTTGCCTGAGATTCGATCGTCGGTATCATCATACCTAGTTCAATCTCGTTACCAGCAAGTCTCTTTACTCATTCTGTAATGCATCATCCCATAACTAACTCATTAGTCACATTGCTTGCAAGGCTTATAGTGATGTGCATTACCGAGAGGGCCCAGAGATACGTCTCCGACAATCGGAGTGACAAATCCTAATCTCGATCTATGCCAACTCAACAAACACCATCAGAGACACCTGTAGAGCATCTTTATAATCACCCAGTTACGGTGTGATGTTTGATAGCACACTAAGCGTTCCTCTGGTATTCGGGAGTTGCATAGTCTCATAGTCATAGGAACATGTATAAGTTATGAAGAAAGCAATAACAACAAACTAAACGATCATAGTGCTAAGCTAACGGATGGGTCAAGTCAATCACATCATTCTCTAATGATGTGATCCCATTCATCAAATGACAACTCTTGTCCATGGCTAGGAAACTTAACCATCTTTGATTAACAATCTAGTCAAGTAGAGGCATACTAGTGACACTCTGTTTGTCTATGTATTCACACATGTACTAAGTTTCCGGTTAATACAATTCTAGCATGAATAATAAACATTTATCATGATATAAGGAAATATAAATAAAAGCTTTATTATTGCCTCTAGGGCATATTTCCTTCAGACGTTCACATAACACCACTAGAGGAGAGACAACATACATCTCATCAAAATAATGAACGAATACCAAATTCACATGATTACTCATAACAAGACTTCTCCCATGTCCTCAGGAACTAACATAACTACTCAGAAAACATATTCATAATCATAATCAGAGGAATATTAATTATCATTAAGGATCTGAAAATATAATCTTCCACCGAATAAACCAACTAGCATCAACTACAAGGAGTAATCAACACTATAGCAACCCACATGTACCAATCTGAGGTTTTGGGATCAAGATCGAATACAAGAGATGAACTAGGGTTTGAGAGGAGATCGTGTTGGTGAAGATGTTGATAGAGATTGGCCCCCTCTCGATGAGAGGATCGGTGGTGATGACGATGGCTTTGATTTCCTCCTTCCGAAGGGATGTTACCCCGACAGAACAGCTCCGCTGGAGCCCTAGATTGGTTCTGCCCAGGTTCCGCCTCGAGACGGTGGCGCTTCGTCCCGAAAGCTTCTTCTTGATTTTTTCCAAGGTAAAAGACACCATATAGCCAAAGATGGGCACCAGAGGCCTGCCAGGGGGCCCACAAGGTAGGGGGCGCGCCCTCCACCCTTGTGGCTGGCTGGTGGCCCCCCTCTGGTACTTTCTTTGCCCAATATTTTTTATTTATTCCAAATACATGCTCCGCGAAGTTTCAGGACTTTTGGAGTTGTGCAGAATAGGTCTCTAATATTTGCTCTTTTTCCAGCCCAGAATTCCAGCTGCCAGCATTCTCCCTCTTCATGTAAACCTTGTAAAATAAGAGAGAATAAGCATAATTATTGTGATATAATGTGTAATAACATCCCATAATGTAATAAATATCAATATAAAAGCATGATGCAAAATGGACGTATCAATCAACAAATTGACCAGGCAAAGGTAAAACATATTTCTCAGGTGTAGTGAGAGTGGTGGAGGTGACCGGAAGTGCAGAAAAAGGAAAAGCATTCTAATCAAACACCACATCACGTGAGATGTAGACGCGGTTAGAAGGAACATGAAGACACTTGTACCCTTTATGAAGAGAACTATAACCCAGAAACAAGCACTGTTTACACCGAAACTCCAACTTGCATTGGTTATATGGACGAAGATGTGGCCAACACGCACACCCAAAGACCTTGAGAAACGTATAATCGAGAACTTCATTCAGCAAGAGCTCAAGTGGTGTTTTCATCTGACGGAGTCGTGTAGGGAGTCTGTTAATGAGAAAGCATGCGGTGGAAAACACATCACTCCAAAACCAGAAAGGAACAGAGGCATGGTCAAGCAAAGCAAGATCAATCTCAACTATATGACGATGCTTACACTCAGCTACACTGTTTTGCTGATGTGTATGAGGACATGACACACGATGTGTAATTCCAAGCTTATTAAAGAATGCATTGAGGTTGTGGTACTCACTCCCCCAATCGGATTGCACATGAATGATTTTATGACTAAACAGACGCTCAATGTGCGCTTGGAATTGCAAGAAAATATTAAACACATCAGACTTACGTTTAAGAAGATAAAGCCAAGTGAACTAACTGTAAACATCAATGAAACTGACATAGTAATTATGACCACTAACAGAGGTTTGGGCATGGCTCCATACATCTGAAAACACAAGTTCAAGCGGTTTATTGACTACACGACTCGACTCGGAAAAAGGAAGCTCATGACTCTTGCCTTGCTGACAGGCATCACAAACTGCATCAACATGTCTATTTGACACTACTCGAAGCTCATGATGATGAAGTACATGGCGAACGATGGGAGTGGCAGGATGACCAAAGCGCGCATGCTAATGTGATGGAGACACACGAACATCGCTGAAAGCACTAGGAGCTGGTGGTACATCAAGTGCATAGAGACCATTATTACGCAGTCGACCTCTACGGAGTATGTCCCTCGTGTCCCAATCCTTAACAAAACAATGAAAAGGATGAAATTCAGCAAGAACATTATTATCACGAGTAAGTTTAGGAACTGAAAGCAAACTACGTGAAACAGTGGGAACACAAAGGACATTAAGAAGACGTAATTGTGTGGATCGACGTCTAAGAAGTGATGCCTGACCAATATGTGAGATGTGCATACCTTCCCCATTAGCGGTGCGAACTTGATCATGTCCACGGTACGACTCCTGTGTAGAGAGCTTGTTCATCTCACTCATCAGGTGATTGGTAGCTCCCGTATCCATGTACCAAGATGCATCAACTGGATACGAAGGACTATGCCCCTGCTCATGACTCGCCAGGGCAGACTGCTTCTCATTACCCTTGCCATTGTTCCCGATTCCCAAAAAATACTGCTTGAAGCGATGATGTCATCGGGAGGCAAGGTGACCATCAAGTCCACATAGCTGGCAGGGAACCTGAGCACCACATGAAGGACATCAAGCACGGACTCGACCTCCTGTCGAGGTAGTGGTGTTCCGCGAGTTAGGCGAGGTGGGTGGAGGTTTGCCACCAGTTGGTGGCTTGTAGGGCTTGCCCTTCCCACGCGTTGCAGTGTTGGTGGAAGGGAAACTTGACGTAGAGCGGCGAGCCTGGATGCGATGCTCCGTAGCGAGGAGACGTGCGTACAACTCACACGGCTGAATGGGAGTGTCATGACCATTGATATTCTCCACCAAATTATCATAGTCGTCACTCAGTCCATTGAGCACATAAGAGGTGAACTCCTCCGGACCAAGAGCCTTGCCAATGGAGGCAAGTGTGTCAGCCATACCTGTCACCTTGTTGAAGTAGTCGCTGACGGTGAGATCATGAAGCTTCACCTCCCCAAGCGCAGTGCAGATAGCATGAGCCAGCGCCTGAGACCGCGAAGCAAAACTGGTATGAAGAGTCGTCCACGCGTTCGGAGACGTAGCGGCGAAGATGAGTAGTGACGAGACCCCCTCCGTGAGAGAGGACTGGATGGTAGAGAGGATGGCCTGATCCTGAGCAACCCACGCATGATGCCCCGGGTGGTATGGCGGGGGTTACGACAGAGTGCCATCGACAAAGCCCTCCAGGTAAGGACTGCGAAGCAGTGGCAACACCTGAGCACGCCACGACAGATAGTTATCTGTCGTCAGCTTCACCGGGATGATATGCGCAAAGTAGAACAGTGCATTGAGTACACCATGATCCAAAGACGGCGAGGACGCATGAAAACCCGGAGGCGAAGGACCACTCGGTAACACGGAGGAGGTCACCAGCTCAGTCGATGGACCACCGTAGGGCGCCCCGTACGAGGAGGACGCGCCATAAGGAGGCGCAGTCACCGAGGCAGTCAGGTAGGCGTAAGCCAACCGAGCAGCCGTAGATGGAGTCGACCATGGAGGGGCCGTGGCGGCGCCGTGGGAGTCGGTTGTCTGCACTTCCTACTGCTGTTGGGGCAGAACGCCGCTGGAAGCAACCGTGGGCGCTGCACCATATGTCGGCGCTGGTACACCTGGTAATCCATATGCATACGCGGGCGCTGCACCACATGCATGCTGCCGCTGGTACGCCTGGTAATCCAACCAGGAAGCAGGCGCCATGGGAGCCTGGAGGTGGCTGGACGGGGAACGGCGGGGCGGCACCAGCCTGGGCCGCGGTAGCCATGGAGGCGGCGCCCAGTGGGATGAGCGGTCGTGACGCATAAAACGGGGAGGTCGGGGCGACCTGAGCAGAGGCGCCTGGGCCGACGGCCGGGGCGACAAAGGGTGAGACAGCGGCGGCGGTCAAGGCCGACGACATCGGGGCGATCGAGGGATCAAACGAGACAGGAGCGGAAGCAATTGAACCTAATCTGATGCCATGTTAAACATTAGGGTTTGGGAAACTGCACGACACCCAATACGGTTGTGGTTATCTCATATATATAAGGGTACACGTAGTGTAAAAATACAATATACAGAGTGTACGTAGAAGCTACGTATAGACAATATCTAATATAAAAAGCTCAAAACACGTGAGAAAAAAAATCCTAAGGGAGCGTTCAGAGTGCGACACGTAGCGGTCATTGTTATGAGGCTCCCGAAGGAGCGCTCCTTAACTAGTTGCTCCTGCCAACTAGCGATTGTGGCGCCCATCGGTCATCTCTTGGGACGCGGCCCAGCGCCCCGCTAGGCTCCCCGCTCGCTTTCGCTCGTCTTTTTTTCCCGGTTTATCTTTTTTCCCGTTGGTTTTTCAAATTTAAAAGCTCGCCTATTTTGGAATATCACTGAATTTGAAATTCAAAAATAAAAAGTTCACTGAATTCAAAGAAGACTTTACCGATTTTGAAAAGAAAACCATCAATTTTGAAAAAAATGTTTCACAAACTCGAAAAACTTCATTAATTTTGAAAAAGACTTTACCGATTGAAAAAAAATGTTCATCAATTTTGAAAAAAATCACGAATTTGGGAAAAGTTCATTGATTTTGAAACAAGTTCACGAATTTGAAAAAAGGTTTATCGGTTTGGAAAACAAGTTCACAAATTTGATAAAAAGTTCATCAATTATTAAAAAAGTTAGCAAATTACGAATTTTTTAATAATTTCATGGATTTTGAAACAAAAAGCACGAATTTGAAAGAAATTTGCATGTATTTTTGAAAAAGTTCATCTATTTTGAAGATTTGAAAAAATAAAGAAAAAAGGGACAGAGGAAAAAAGAAAGAAGAAATAAAAAACATATATTTAAACATACCAGCTAATGCGGCCTAGTGGTTATTTCATCTTAGGCTGAACATTCCGTTTGCGCGAACTGAAGAAAATGGTGCTTTGGCGCCGAATAGCATTTGCGCGCTTAAGGCGCTGAAGGGGGCCACTCACTTGCCTACCAGGCTTGCTGCACCATAGTCGTTTATATACTCCTGGATTTATTTATTTTTGATATTATGCACTCCTGTTTTTGCGGGATGATATTATATACTCCTTGATCCTTATTACTTATTTTTGAACGATTTGAAGATTGCCTCGTTGTCCTTGATTCTTAGGCTGCCTTTGGTTTACAGGAATTTCATAGGAATCTTGTAGGATAGGATTGTTGTAGAAAAAAAATCTTTTGAAGGCTTTTGGTTTACAGGAATTGAATTCTATTGCCATATGGGATTTGTTCCTTTCCTTCAGATTTCACAGGATTAGAAACATTAGGTCCGAGCTGATGGAAAATTTCCTATGGCGAACAACATGCACGCGGATAACTGTTCCCTGCTTTTTTCGCTCACTCGCGTACAGTACAGACAAGGATGGGAAAAGAAATATAAAGTTGAATCAAATCTGTGTCCAGTCTTCCCTCCTCGCACAGAACGGCACAGCTCGCCGGGAGCGACGCCGGCGGGCAAGGGACGCGGCCACATCCAGTAGACGGGCAACGACCACCGGTGAGCTGGAGAGCATCTACTGTCGACCGGCAAGCCTAGAGGCTCCAGTAGCGCCCTCCGTCTGCCGCAAATTTCTTCAGGTTTGACTCCATCTTGCCTTCTCTCCCTGGATACATCATAGTATGCTATTGTGTATTCAGACTCCATGCACTAGCAGCCAATTTGTATTTTAATTGCCTGCACTAGCCCGTGTGATGAGTTGATGATTGCCTGCACTAGTTGCTCAGTTCATACTCCAGTTACATGACAATATACTATGCTGGCAGGGTCTATATTTGCACTTTGTATATACTCTTTTTGTAAAGAAATATAAGAGCTTTTAGATCACAGTGTTATAAACGCTCTTATATTTCTTTACATGGGGAGTATAATTGTCCACATTATTAACCATAAACCAAATGACATTATTTCTTTATGTTTCCTATGTGTGTTCCTATTCCGTGAACCAAATGACATTTAGTTTCCTATTTTTATAGTCTGAGCATTCATAGGATTTTAGATGCATGCCACCTCATTTCCTATACTTTTCCTATTCCTCTAGTCTATGTGACTCCCCTAGTCTTCTGCCGCTCTCGAAAAAAGTGGATCGACCTCCTCTGCCGCTCCCGTGGGCGACAGGGGAGGCCTCCCGCCGCCACCGGTCTCCGTCCCCCCTCTTCCTCCTGTCCCCTCGCCGCCGCCCAGGCGCGCCGGCCGGCGAAGCCTGCCTGGCGTGGGCGGTGGCAGGACGCCTCTCCCCTTCGTCGTTTGGCTGGCACGGGACGGCCAGATCGATGGAAGGCGCTGGGCTAGCGTGGGGCACGGCGGCGTGGCAGCGGGCGCTCCTGGCGACGGCGTGCGGTCGGCGCGACGACGTTATGGTGGCGTTCTCGCGGCGCGGTATGCGGCTGCGCCGCCATTGATGGGGATCGTTGGTTTCGCTCTGGCGGCCAGCGAGGGCTGGATCCCGGGGCGGCGGCCCCGGATGGCGGAGGTTGTGTCGGTGGCTGTGGTCTCGCGACGGGCGATGCAACGGCCGCGATGGTGGACGATCCGTGCACAGGACGCTTGATGGAAGCCATTGGAACAGGTCTGGGTGAAGACCTGCTCGCGGCTGCTGCCGAGGCCGGCGATGGCGGCACTTTTCGGTGTCGTTCCCTTGTTGAAGGCATCGCTGTTGAGAAGTTCCAGGCCACTATCTGCTACCTTCGGGGGAAACCCTAGATTAGTAGATCGGATGACGGCGACATTATTGTGTCGTTTTCCTCTTGTGGCATCATTCTTGAAGGTTTACACGGGCTCGAGGGACCAGTGGACGGAATAATTGGTGGAGCGGTGCTTCATCCTGCACATTAATGGTGGCGTTTCTCGGCGGCGTGGCGCGTTGGAGACTCGGCGCCCGATGTGTGGCGAGGGACTCGCGCAGGAAGGTGCCGTTATCAGGCGTCGTGGTGGCGTCGATGACAGAGAGGCCGGGCAAGGTGGTGCAGCAGTACACACTGAAGATGGATTGGTGGCAGGTGGCTGCGGCGGCCTCATACCCGGCAGGCGTCTTGGTTGAGGAGTTCGCCGGACTGATAGATGTCCCATACCCGGCAGGCGTCCTGGTTGGGACCTCAGGTCTTAAATGTTTAGGTTTGGCTCCGATGTCTGTTTGGTATTAGACCCAGACTATCAGCACCCCTTCATCAATTGGATAGGAGTAGCGACAGTTGCATAGACGGTGACTTTAGTCTTACTGTTGTATCACTTTGTAAGGTGTTATGAAAATAATTAATAAAGTTGCCGTATGCATCGCCCAAATGCAGAGCCCGGGGGTCTTCCTTCTTTTCTAAAAAAAATATTTTTCCTATTCTTACGAAATTCCTATACTATGAACCAAAGAAGGCATTATTCTGTTATTTTCGAGTGACCCCTGTGTTCTCTAAAAAAAGATTTAAATTACGGCGCCATCCAAGGAACAGGCAGTATTCTAGTTAGAGGTCACGTGGAAATCGGTTGTGCAGTTATTATATAGTACAGACATTTCCTACGGACAAAGTGACAATAGTAGGAAAATCTTGCTGGCTATTGTTCGCCTTCCACTAGAGCTTCTTTTATCAAGGTTCGCGTACATAATCATTGTTTCAAGAGTAGTGGCGAATCCGGCATGGTCGTTGATTCTATCAAGTATTATTAACACGTCAACTCGAGTGAGTCTGAGTCTTATAATATAAGATGTTATTATATTCAATATGTGAGTAAATTGAATGTGACAAAATTTTATACTATGTAACGGTGGGAATACTTGGCAAACATCCATTTTATCAAAGCGAGACTAATGTATCATTCACGTTGGCATAATTTGGCCTGGTTTGCATCGTTTTTCGCTTTAACGTGAATTTCCTTCGTTCTTTTCTCCATTCATTTGAACCAAGGTCATGAATAGTGTCAAAATATATTCCATATGTTTTTTATTTCAACCAAAGTGGCCCTCGAATTTGAGGATTTTCCCGGGAATATTGTAGCCATTTAAAGAATGAGTAATATATAAGAGATACCAGGCCCATCCCTCCTTAATTCTGGCGACAACAACTCCATTCAACAAGCAGTGCATGGAGCTGATGTGAGAATGTGGATGTTCTTTCCTACAATATATAATGTCACGTATGAGTAAGGTTTTTTTTTTTGCAGGTAAGCACTTGTATTACTCAATCACTGGATGATTACAATCAACATTGTTCAACTCGATCACATTACGAGGGTCAGACCCCTACCACATCATGGTTCTACCTTCCGTACAAGCAAAAATAGCTAAACAATTGCCAACATTGTTTTGTGAACGTCTAACATGAGTAATACTAGTTCGACGTCAAATTTAAGTAAGTTCGTTCCACAATATTGCAACAGGATGTTATAAGTATTCAATGCGGTGTGTGATGCTCCCTGGCTATGATGCCAAAAGATATTTATTGGACCTGAAGTTCAAGGGTTTGTAGTACATAGAAAGACCCTTCAATCCGTGAAGATCAATCACAAGCTCAACGATCAACCCGTGATGGGCTTGTGCCCGCTACTGGTATTTGCCACCCATAGGCAAGTCAGCCCCAACTTACGAGTGACGGGCACAACATCACACGCCCTCCACTGGTATTAATTTACCAATGGCAAGTGCAAAGATGGGCCCGCCAGTATCATTTTCCACCCATGAGTAACTAAGCCCCAATTTAGCAATGGGGGCGTGACATTCCCCCGCCACTCGTAGTTGGGCCAGATTACCAGTCGTGGGTGCAAATGTCCACCCACCACGATAATGTCCCACGGGTAAGTAGTTTTGCAGTAGTGTGCCCTTTCCCATTATAGGCTAGTGTTACCCCTTGAGCATTATTTCTTATCTAGAAGATAATAACTTTTGGATTGTCAAGTTCCCATCCATAAAATATATGCAATCTCGATGCTCTCATGGTGTTCATCAACAATAGTTCTTCGAGGTTCATGTAGAAACTGGCATGGGTTCATTCTCATAGTATAACATTCTAGTGGCAACGGTTGCCTTTTCATATGTTGTACCATTCTAAGGCTTTGGCTTAACAATGGCATATCTTGACTATGGGTAAATCACTCAAGATTTCCAATCCCACATAGCAAGAGTGAATAATAAGAGTATCCGGCATGAGGGGCAATCCATGTGGTACTAAAATATTACCTCATCTATGGCTTAGATATTCCGACATTCTGACACTCGGTCATCCTCAGAAAATATTGCAGAAGTTTTTCTTGTTCACGAGCTGAGTTTGGATAATCTGTTGGTTCTGCAAGCCAACAAAACATCTAAAAATTCCTCACAACTCTTGGGGTGGCATAACTCCTATAAAACATCATCGAACAATTTGCAAATTATTCGATGATTCTTCTCCTTGGTGGGATGGGCTCTCCATGATATCCATGAGTTGCATCATGCCTGCTCATCCAAGCATATACTCACCTTCTCCTTGGTAGATACGGTATATGCCATTATCATGGGTGTCTGTGGGTTATGGTTCAGTACTTGAACTAATACAACTTCACCCTTATATCATCGTTTGACTCAAGATCAATCATCTAAAAAAACTAGTTCGTAAGAGTTTTAGCATGGACAGTTCAGTATGAAAATTCCATTCCTCCCCATGTCTCATCGTTGGTACACAACCATATGTATTACCCATACATCATAGTTACTTCATTTACTACTTACATGCTCCCATGAAAGAGTTCGACATTACTACCCTTACATGAGCTTCCTTCTAGTTGGGCACCCATCAAAAAGGTGTCCTGTCTTTATGTAGTGGTGGCAAAATACCGTTGTCATAACTCAGGACTCCTCCTATCTAGAATTCCCATCACCACTTGTCTTGTTCTTCAACTCGGGACAATTGTTTGTCCAATTAATGTCATGGTTTTCTGCATCTGCAACAATTTAATTGGCTTATGTATCCCTTCTATATCCCCCTTATTTGGTTTGTGCCTAGGTATTCTGCCTTCTTGGTTCCATCAATAGCTTTCTCCACATGGGCATGATTTACATGTCCTTCTTCTGTGGAAGTGGGTTGTCCCGAGTGCTCTTGGCATCCCAAATCACATGGTAGTGATTTACATATTGTCCAACTCACCAACATCCAAAACAGATAATGTTCTTTAATCGAGATTCCTTTGCTTCCTTAACCTTTGATGAAGTCTTGTAGTTTCGTGATTTTCTCCTTGGCAGTGAGAAGTACTATCTCCTTTGGTCTTTTTTTCTTATGGGTTTCTTGAGGTACAATCATCCTTCTTCCTATTGCATTTCCTTCTATTTCCGCAATAACTCCTTTGGTATAGAGTTTTCTCTTTTCATGATTTCTCTTTGCTTGCCTTTCTCTTTGCTTCCCAATTGTCGAGCATGTCTTGTTTTTCCTTTGGGTTGTACTCTAATTTAGTGCTTCCATTCATTCTTTTCCACTTTTTTCTTACATAGTGTATAGATAGATCCTTCTCCATGGTGCATACAAGCGCATGGTGGTTCCTTTTTCTGGGCTGGTTTTACTCCCTTATGTTCACTTTCCTCCTTTCTGAGACATGCATCAGCTTGTTGTTCTTGATCCCCACATACAAATCCAGCTTCCTCTATGTTATCCATAGACTTCTTCATGTCTCATAAAGCTTTCTTCACCGCCTCTTTCTTATATTGCACTACTTGGTAATGGACTCATACCCTTTGATATTTCTATCTTATAAACACAAAGGTGACCTTGCTTTTACAAGCCACTATACTTGCTCAGGGACGAGCAAGACTTAAACTTGGGGGAGTTGATGAGTCCAATTTACGTGATGTTTTTCTTTTATATTTTGTGCCTACAAGGTAGGTTTTGTGGAATTTTACCGCACTTGCGCACTTCTTTTTGTTGATATTCCTTCAAGTGACGTCTTTTGGGAGCAATATCCTTTTTATGGAGAAACCACCTAAATATGGCATGGAATCACGTATTAAAGGTGATAAACACATTCCATAGAAAAACCAAGCAAGAGGCTAAAGAAACAGCCGACATTGCGCTTCCAGAGCGAACGGCGGTGTTCCATGCGCTCGCAGGCACTCGCATGAGCGGTCCATTGGCGCGCCGCCGCCTCCAAGGAATCAACTATTTTCACCCCCGTGGAACCGGATCGTTAGGAGGGGGGGCGAACAGAGACTCTAGAAACTCATCTAGAAGGCAGAACCCTAGCCTCCGAAGCCCATCTCGAGAGAGGATCGACCGGAAGAAGAAGGGTATTCCTCTCACCACGAGAGGAACAACATCAACATCTACATCACCACCATATTCATCATCATCATCATCATCATCCACATCTTATCATCTTCCACATTGAGAACCCTAGAGGATCCTTCAGTGTATCTGTTGAGTCACTCGTCCATGTATCCCATTACCATCCCCATGATGCTTGTTGTTCTTATGTGTGAGTAGACCCCTAGTTCTCGGGGATATGGATGAACCTTGGTATGTGTAGGATTTGAAACATATAATGTGGATATGAGATCACCTGTTGAATGCTTAGTTTAATAACTTCGTGAATGTTGTGAAGGGGCCCCACTCAACATTTTTGCCTTTGTAGGACACCAAGTATATCATTGTCTTTGCATAGGCTTAGGTTGTGGAGGTAATTCGAGGTGACAGTAAAAGCCTACTGCTCCTGACCTTTACAAGTGACCGGGGATCATGGAGAACCCTTAGTGAGGTCACGTCCACGAGGTAATACCTTAATTATCACGGGCGCGGTCAGATCATGGCTACATGGTGCACGCCTGGTATGGCCTCGTTCAAACTGCTTTGTCGACCTCCTCGTCTCCCACCACGATTTAAGCGGTTGCCAAACTCCCCTCCCCATCGCCTTCCCCATTCCACTCCCAATCTTCCCCGCATCTTTCTATCACTAGCACCATGTCTTGCGCTGGATCTTTTGGCGCCCTCGGTGGCGACAGGACGATGATGCTGGGCTTACTAGCCCCGTTCACTCGGGAACACCGTGTCGACCTCCACTGAAGCCACACCATCCGCACCGTGCACACCAACGAGATCAATGCCATCGACACGTGGGTACAAGAGAGCGAGGCGTAGATGCGAGCGTATGAACTGGTCTTCATCGTCATAGACCTCGAGTACACTCCCTCACATGACAAGGCAACAGTCATCCAGCTTTGCAATAGCTCTAGTTGTCTTGTTTACCATGTATGCCAGCCACCAGGGATGAGCACATCCTTGCGGAAGTTGCTCCTCAAGGAATAATATACATTCATAGGTTTTTCCATCCGGCGTGACAAACTGTTGGAGCTCTTGGGCTTAAGGGTCACAAACTACAAGGACATCCAAGCCAAATGGGCTGTTTCGGATGACTCAAACAAGCCTTTGAATTCGCTCGGGGAAGTAGCCGGATTGATCATTGATGAATTCTATGAAGAGGTGAAGAATATGTTCGATGAGCAGTATCACCAACGCTGGCTTGTGGAGCTCTATGCTGCACAAATCGCGTACGCGTGCATCAACGCGTACGCATGCTTAGCCGTATGGAGACGGATCTACCTCATCGAGCAGGGTCGGTTAGAAGCAAAAGAAAGGCAAGTGATGCTAGTCATTGATACGTCTCAAACGTATCTACTTTTCCTAATGCTTTTTCTCTTGTTTTCGACTCTAATTTGCATGATTTGAATGAAACTAGCCCCAGACTGACGCTGTTTTCAGCAGAACTACCATGGTGTTGTTTTTGTGCAGAAATAAAAGTTATCGGAATGGAACAAAACTTTGCGAGGATTTTTTACACAATAAAAGAGAATTTCTGGAGCCAAGAACCACTGGACGGGGCACCTGTGTGGGCACAACCCTCCAAGGCATGCCTGCCACCCCCAAGCGCGCCCAGGTGGGTTGTCCCCACCAGGTGGCCTCGCAGACCCTGAAACCGACGCTATAAAATCACATTTTTCCAAAAAAATCAAGGAGAAAGAATTATCGGGTTCCACGAGACGGAGCCGCCGCCACCTCTCGTTCTTCATCAGTAGGCCAGATCTAGAGTCTGCTTGGGGCTCCGAAGAGGGGGATCTTCGATCTTCGTCATCAAAAACCCTTCTCCATCGCCAATTCCATGATGCTCCCCACCGGGAGTGGGTAATTCCTTCATAGGCTCGCTGGTCGGTGAGGAGTTGGATGAGATTCATCATGTAATCTAGTTAGTTTTGTTAGGGCCTCATCCCTAATATCCACTATGTTCTGAGATTGATGTTGCTATGACTTTGCCATGCTTAATGCTTGTCACTTTGGGCCCGGGTGCCATGATTTCATATCTGAACCATTTATGTTATCATCATTATATCCATGTTCTTGATCCGATCTTGCAAGATATAGTCACCTACTACGTGTTATGATCCGGCAACGCCGGAGTGACAATAGTCGGGACCACTCCCGGTGATGACCGTAGTTTGAGGACTTCATGTATTCATCATGTGTTAATGCTTTGTTCCGGTTCTTTATTAAAAGGAGGCCTTAATATCCCTTAGTTTCCAATCGGACCCTGCTGTCATGGGAGGGTAGGACAAAAAATGTCATGCAAGTTCTTTCCATAAGCATGTATGACTATTTATAGAATACATGCCTACATTATATTTATGAACTGGAGCTAGTGCCATATCGCCCTAGGTTATGACTATGGCATGGTTAATATCATCCAAAAAATTACTAATCCAATGCCTATGAATTCCACTTATATATTGTTCTTGCTAAGTTACTACTGCTATCGTTACTGCTGCACTTCCTACAAAACTACTGCTATCACTATTACCGTTACTATTGCTGTTGCTACTACTATCAAAACTATCATATTACTTTTCTACTGATCACTTTGCTGTAGATGATTAATCTCTAGGTGTGGTTGAATTAACAACTCAGCTTCTAATACTTGCAAATATTCTTTGGCTCCCCTTGTGTCAAATCTATAAATTTGGTTTGAATACTCTACCCTCGAAAACTGTTGCGATCCCCTATACTTGTGGGTTATCAAGACCTTTTTCTGGCGCCATTGCCGGGAAGCATAGCTATATTTGTTGAGTCACTTGGGATTATTATCAATTTATCACTATGAAGAATCTGAAGGATGCTAAGACTAAGATTTATCCTTCTAAGACAAGGGGCGGTAAGGAACTGCCATCTAGCTCTGCTTTAGATTCAGCTTCTGTTATAACTAAACTTGCAACACCACCATATGCTATTAATCCCTATATGTCGCAAGTTATTGATGATGCTACTTCTGTTATGAATGATACTTATGATGATGCTAGTACCTTGCTTGATGATGATGATGTGCCACTAGGTGAATTTCTTGATGAACAAATTGCTAGAGTAAGACAACATGATGTTGTTGAAACTGATGATGAGCTTGAAACTGAGAATCTTGAAACACCCACTAGAACTAGCCCTCCTAGATATGAATTGCCAAAGGTACCAGAAGGTTATGTTATGAATGAGGAGACAACTAGAGATATTCTTGCTTGTAAGGATAGAGATGATCTAGAGAAATTATTATGCAAGTATAAAGAAAAAATCCTTGAATGCTAGAATGCAATCTGATCCTAAGTTTGCTACTTCGCCTATCTTTATTGATGATAAGGATTATGAATTCTCTGTCGACCTAGAGTTAATTACTTTGGTTGAATATGATCCTTTCCATGGTTATGAAACTAAAACTGTTGTGGCACATCTTACTAAGTTGAATGACATAACCACCCTATTTACTCATGATGAGAAAACTCGCTATTATTATATTCTCAAATTATTTCCGTTCTCATTAAAGGGTGATGCTAAAGCTTGGTACAATACTCTTGCTCCTGGTTGTGTGTGTAGTCCCCAGGATATGATTTATTACTTCTCTGAAAAACATTTCCTTGGTCATAAGAAACAAGCTGCCTTACATGAAATATTTAACTTTGTGCAAATTGAAGAAGAGAGTCTCCCACAAGCTTGGGGGAGGCTTTGCCAATTGCTTAATGCTTTGCCTGGTCATCCTCTTAAGAAAAATGAAATACTTGATATCTTCTATAATGGACTAACCGATGCTTCTAGGGATTTCCTAGATAGTTGTGCTAGTTGTGTTTTGAGGGAATGAACTATCGGGCAAGCTGAAGAATTATTGAATAGCATATTGAAAAATTATGATGATTGGAATCTTCCTGAACCACCGCCTAAACCCACTCCGAAGAAGAGGGGTATATTATATCTCAGTCCTGAAGATATGTAAGAGGCAAAGAAATCTATGAAGGAAAAAGGTATTAAAGCTGAGGATGTCAAAAATTTACCCCCTATTGAAGAAATACACGGGCTTGATAAACCACCACCACCTAAGGTGGTAGAGGTAAATTCTCTAATGAAATTCAATGATAATGATAATCCTCACAATATGCACCCTAGCCAATGCCTTTATTGTTGGAAATATGCCCAAGAGGCAATAATAAATTAGTTATTATTATATTTCCTTGTTCATCATAATAGTTTATTATCCATGCTAGAATTGTATTGATAGGAAACTCAGATACATGTGTGGATACATAGACAACACCATGTCCCTAGTAAGCCTCTAGTTGACTAGCTCGTTGATCAATAGATGGTTACGGTTTCCTGACCATGGACATTGGATGTCGTTGATGACGGGATCACATCATTAGGAGAATGATGTGATGGACAAGACCCAATCCTAAGCCTAGCACAAGACCGTGTAGTTCGTATGCTAAAGCTTTTATAATGTCAAGTATCATTTCCTTAGACCATGAGATTGTGCAACTCCTAGATACCGTAGGAATGCTTTGGGTGTACCAAACATCACAACGTAACTGGGTGGCTATAAAGGTGCACTGCAGGTATCTCCGAACGTGTGTGTTGGGTTGGCACCAATTGAGACTCGAATTTGTCACTTCGTGTAAACAGAGAGGTATCTCTGGGCCCACTCGGTAGGACATCATCATAATGTGCACAATGTGACCAAGGAGTTGATCACGGAATGAGGTGTTACGGAACGAGTAAAGAGACTTGCCGGTAACGAGATTGAACAAGGTATCGGGATACCGACGATCGAATCTCGGGCAAGTACTATACCGGTAGACAAAGGGAATTGTATACGGGATTGACTAAATCCTTGACATCGTGGTTCATCCAATGAGATCATCGTGGAACACGTGGGAGCCAACATGGGTATCTAGATCCCGCTGTTGGTTATTGACCAAAGAGATGTCTCGGTCATGTCTGGATTATTCCCGAGCCCATAGGGTCTACACACTTAAGGTTCGATGACGCTAGGGTTATAGGGAAAGTATGTACACGGTTACCGAATGTTGTTCGGAGTCCCGGATGAGATCCCGGACGTCACGAGGAGTTCCGGAATGGTTCGGAGGTAAATATTTATATATGGGAAGTCCCGTTTTGGTCACCGGAAAAGTTTCGGGTGCTATCGGTAACGTACCGGGACCACCGGGAGGGTCCCGGGGGTCCACCAGGTGGGGCCACCAGCCCCAGAATGCCGCGTGGGCCAAGTGTGGGAGGGGACCAGCCCCAGGTGGGCTGGTGCGCCCCCCCCCCCACCAAGGCCCAAGGCGCATGGAGAGTGGGAAGGGGCAAACCCTAGGTCCAGATGGGCCTTAAGGCCCACCCTAGGGCGCCCCCTCTCCTCTCCCCTTTGGCCGCCACCCTAGATGGCATCTAGGGCTGCCGCCCCCTAGGGAGGGAACCCTAGAAGGGGGCACAACCCCTCCCCTCCCCCTATATATAATTGAGGTATTGGGGGCTGCCCAACACATGATTTGATCTCCCTCTTGGCGCAGCCCTACCTCTCTCCCTCCTCGTCTCTCATAATGCTTGGCGAAGCCCTGCTGGAGTCCCGCGCTCCTCCACCACCACCATGCCGTCGTGCTGCTGCTGGACGGAGTCTTCCCCAACCTCTCCCTCTCTCCTTACTGGATCAAGGCACGTGAGACGTCACCGGGCTGTACGTGTGTTGAACTGGGAGGCACCGTTATTCGACGCTTAGATCGGAATCGACCTCAATCTTAATCGCTGCGTGTACGACTCCACCAACCGCGTTCTTGCAACGCTTTCGCTTAGCGATCTACAAGGGTATGTAGATGCACTCCCCTTCCCCTCGTTGCTAGATTACTCCATAGATTGATCTTGGTGATGCGTAGAAAATTTTAAATTTCTGCTACGATCCCCAACAGTGGCATCATGAGCTAGGTCTATGCGTAGTTTCTATGCACGAGTAGAACACAAAGTAGTTGTGGGCGATGATTTGTTCAATTTGCTTGCCGTTACTAGTCTTATCTTGATTCGGCGGCATTGTGGGATGAAGCGGCCCGGACCGACCTTACACGTACGCTTACGTGAGACTGGTTCCACCAACTGACATGCACTTGATGCATAAGGTGGCTGGCGGGTGTCTGTCTCTCCCACTTTAGTCGGATCGGATTTGATGAAAAGGGTCCTTATGAAGGGTAAATAGCAATTGGCATATCACCGTTGTGGTTTGTGTAGGTAAGAAACCCATAGCAGCCACGTAAAACATGCAACAAAAATTAGAGGACGTCTAACTTGCTTTTGCAGGGTATGCTATGTGATGTGATATGGCCAAAAGGATGTGATGAATGATATATGTGATGTATGAGATTGATCATGTTCTTGTAATAGGAATCACGACTTGCATGTCGATGAGTATGACAACCGGCAGGAGCCATAGGAGTTGTCTTAATTTATTTATGACCTGTGTGTCAATGAAAACGCCATGTAATTACTTTACTTTATTGCTAACCGTTAGCCATAGTAGTAGAAGTAATAGTTGGCGAGGCAACTTCATGAAGACACGATGATGGAGATCATGGTGTCATGCCGGTGACGATGGTGTTCATGCCGCGCCTCGAAGATGGAGATCAAAGGCGCAAGATGATATTGGCCATATCATGTCACTTTATGATTTGCATGTGATGTTTGTCATTTTACGTCTTATTTGCTTAGAACGACGGTAGCATAAATAAGATGATCCCTTAATTTCAAGAAAGTGTTCCCCCTAACTATGCACCGTTGCTAAGGTCTGTTGTTCCGAAGCACCACGTGATGATCGGGTGTGATAGGTTCTAACGTTCGCATACAATGGATGTAAGCCAGATTTACACACGCAATACACTTAGGTTAACTTGACGAGCCTAGCATGTACGGACATGGCCTCGGAACACGGAAGACCGAAAGGTCGAACATGAGTCGTATAGTGGATACGATCAGCATGAAGATGTTCACCGATGATGACTAGTCCGTCTCACGTGATGATCGGACACGGCCTAGTTGACTCGGATCATGTATCACTTAGATGACTAGAGAGATGTCTATCTAAGTGGGAGTTCATTGAATAATTTGATGAGATGAACTTAATTATCATGAACATAGTCAAAAGGTCTTTGCAGATTATGTCGTAGCTCATGCTTTGGTTCTACTATTTTAGATATGTTCCTAGAGAAAATTTAGTTGAGAGTTGACAGTAGCAATTATGCGGACTGGGTCCGTGAACTGAGGATTGTCCTCATTGCTGCACAGAAGGGCTATGTTCTTAATGCACCGCTTAGTGCGTTGAACCTCGACCGTCGTCTGTAGATGTTGGGAAACATCTGACATACACGTTTTGATGACTACGTGATAGTTCAGTGCGTAATGCTAACGGTTTAGAATTGTGGCACCAAAGACGTTTTTGAAACATCGCAGAACATATGAGATGTTCCAAAGACTGAAATTGGAATTTCAGACTAGTGCCCACGTCAAGAGGTATGAGACCTCTGACAAGTTTCTTAAGCCTGTAAACTAAGGGAGAAAAACTCAATCGTTGAGCATGTGCTCAGATTGTCTGAGTACTGCAATCGCTTGAATTGAGTGGGAGTTAATCTTCCAGATGAGATAGTGATAGTTCTCCATAGTCACTGCCACCAAGCTATTAGAGCTTAGTGATGAACTATAACATATCAGGGATAGACATGATGATCCTTGAGCAATTCATGATGTTTGACACCGTGAAAGTAGAAATCAAGTAGGAGCATCAATTGTTGATGGTTAGTAAAACCACTAGTTTCAAGAAGGGCAAGGGAAAGAAGGGATACTTCATGAGACGGCAAATCAGTTACTGCTCTAGTGAAGAAACCCAAGGTTGAACCAAACCCGAGACTAAGTGCTTCTATAATGAGGGGAACAGTCACTGAAGCAGAACTACCCTAGATACTTGGTAGATGAGAAGGCTGGCAAGGTCGACAGAAGTATTTTGGATATACGTCATATTATTGTATACTTTACTAGTACTCCTAGTAGCACCAGGGTAATAAATACCGGTTCGGTTGCTAAGCGTTAGTAACTTGAAATAAAAGGCTGCGGAGACTAGCTAAAGGAGAGATGATGATATGTGTTGGAAGTGTTTCCAAGGTTGATGTGATCAAACATCGCACGCTCCCTCTACCATCAGGATTGGTGTTAAACTGAAATAAATGTTATTTGGTGTTTGCGTTGAGCATAGACATGATTGGATTATGTTTATCGCCACACTGTTATTCATTTAAGGAGAATAATGGTTACTCTGTTTATTTGAATAATACCTTCAATGGTCTTGCACCTAAAATGAATGGTTTATTGAATCTCGATCGTAGTGATACACATGTTCATGCCAAAAGATATAAGATAGTAATGATAGTACCACGTACTTGTGGCACTGCCATTTGAGTCATGTTGGTATAAAACGCATGAAGAAGCTCCATGTTGATGGATCTTTGGACTCACTCGTTTTTTTGAAAGGATTGAGACATGCGAACCATGTCTATTGGTAGATATGCATGAAGAAACTCCATGCAGATGGATTGTTTTGACTCACTTGATTTTGAATCACTTGAGACATGCAAATCATACCACATGGGCAAGATGACTGAAAGGCCTCATTTTCAGTAAGATGGAACATGAAAGCAACTTGTTGGAAGTAATACATTTTGATGTGTGCAGTCCAATGAGTGCTGAGGCACGCAGTGGATATCGTTATGTTCTTACTTCACAGATGATTTGAGTAGATGCTGAGTATATTTACTTGATGAAACACAAGTCTGAATTATTGAGAGGTTCAAGTAATTTCAGAGTGAAGTTGAAGATCGTCATGACAAGATGATAAAATGTCTATGATATGATCATGGAGATGAATATCCGAGTTACGAGTTTGGCACACAATTAAGACATTGTGGAAATTGTTTCACAACTAATACCGCCTGGACCACCATAGTGTGATGGTGTGTCCGAACATCACAACTGCACCCTATTGGATATGGTGCATACCATGATGTCTCTTATCGAATTACCACTATCGTTTATGGGTTAGGCATTAGAGACAACCGCACTCACTTTAAATAGGGCACCACATAATTCCGTTGAGACGACATCGTATGAACTATGGTTTAGAGAAACCTAAGCTGTCGCTTCTTAAAAGCTTGGTGCTGCGATGCTTATGTGAAAAAGTTTTAGGCTGATAAGCTCGAACCCAAAGCGGATAAATGCATCTTCATAGAATACCCAAAAATAGTTGGGTATACCTCCTATTTCAGATCCGGAAGCAAAAGTGATTGTTTCTAGAAACGGGTCCTTTCTCAAGGAAAAGTTTCTCTCGAAAGAATTGAGTGGGAGGATGGTGGAGACTTGATGAGGTTATTGAACCGTCACTTCAACTAGTGTGTAGCAGGGCACAGGAAGTTGTTCCTGTGGCACCTACACCAATTGAAGTGGAAGCTTATGATAGTGATCATGAAACTTCGGATCAAGTCACTACCAAACCTCATAGGTCGACAAGGATGCATACTACTTCAGAGTGGTACGTAATCCTGTCTTGGAAGTCATGTTGCTAGACAACAATGAACCTACGAGCTATGGAGAAGCGATGGTGGGACCGGATTCCGACGAATGGCTCGAGGCCATAAAATCCGAGAGAGGATCCATGTATAAAAACAAAGTATAGACTTTGGAAGAACTACTTGATGGTCGTAAGGCTGTTGGGTGCAGATGGATTTTAAAAGGAAGACGGACAATGATGGTAAGTGTCACCATTAAGAAAGCTCGACTTGTCATTAAGATGTTTTCCGACAAGTTCAAGGAGTTGACTATGATGAGACTTTCTCACTCGTAGCGATGCTAAGAGTCTGTTGGAATTATGTTAGCAGTTACTGCATTATTTATGAAATCTTGCAGATATGATGTAAAAAACATTGTTTCCTCGACAATTTTCTTGAGGAAAGGTTGTATGTGATACAACCAGAAGGTTTTGTCAATCCTGAAAGATGCTAACAAGTATGCAAAGCTCCAGCAATCCTTCTAAGGACTGGAGTAAGCATCTCGGAGTTGGAATGTACGCTTTGATGAGATGATCAAAGGTTTTGGGTTTATACAAAGTTTATGAGAAACTTGTATTTCCAAAGAAGTGAGTGGGAGCACTATAGAATTTTTGATGAGTATATGTTGTTAACATATTGTTGATCAGAAATGATGTAGAATTTCTGGAAAGCATGCATGGTTATTTGAAAAGTGTTTTTCAATGGAAAACCTGGATTAAGCTACTTGAACATTGAGCATCAAGATCTATAAGGATAGATCAAAATCGCTTAATAGTACTTTCAAACGAACACATACCATGACAAAATTTTGAAGGAGTTCAAAAATGGATCGGCAAAGAAAGAGTTCTTGGCTGTGTTATAAGGTATGAGTATTGAGTAAAACTCAAGACCTGACCAAGGCAGAATAGAGAGAAGGACGAAGGTCGTCCCCTATGCTTTAGACATAGGCTCTAAAGTATGCTATGTTGTGTACCGCTCCTGAAGTGTGCCAAGCCATGAGTCAGTCAAGGGGTACAAGTGTGATCTAGGGATGGATCACAGGACAATGGTCAAGGTTATCCTTAGTAACTAGTGGACTAAGGAATTTTCTCGATTATGGAGGTGGTAAGAGAGTTCGTCATAAAGGGTTACGTCGATGCAAACTTTGACACTAATCCGGATGACTCTGAGTAGTAAACTGGATTCGTGTAGTAGAACAGTTATTTAGAATAGCTCCAAGTAGCGCGTGGTAGCTGCATCTACATGATGACATAGAGATTTGTAAAGCACACATAGATCTGAAAGGTTCAGACTCATTGACTAATAAACCTCTCTCACAAGCAAGATATGAACACACCCCATGGGTGTTGGATTCTCTACAATTACATAGTGATGTGAACTAGATTATTGACTCTAGTGCAAGTGGGAGACTGTTGGAAATATGACCTAGAGGCAATAATAAATTAGTTATTATTATATTTCCTTGTTCAAGATAATCGTTTATTATCCATGCTAGAATTGTATTGATAGGAAACTCAGATACATGTGTGGATACATAGACAACACCATGTCCCTAGTAAGCCTCTAGTTGACTAGCTCGTTGATCAATAGATGGTTACGGTTTCCTGACCATGGACATTGGATGTCGTTGATGATGGGATCACATCATTAGGAGAATGATGTGATGGACAAGACCCAATCCTAAGCCTAGCACAAGATCGTGTAGTTCGTATGCTAAAGATTTTCTAATGCCAAGTATCATTTCCTTAGACCATGAGATTGTGCAACTCCCGGATACCGTAGGAATGCTTTGGGTGTACCAAACGTCACAACGTAACTGGGTGGCTATAAAGGTGCACTGCGGGTATCTCTGAAAGTGTCTGTTGGGTTGGCACGAATCGAGACTGGGATTTGTCACTCCGTGTAAACGGAGAGGTATCTCTGGGCCCACTCGGTAGGACATTATCATAATGTGCACAATGTGACCAAGGAGTTGATCATGGGATGATGTGTTACGGAACGAGTAAAGAGACTTGCCGGTAACGAGATTGAACAAGGTATCGGGATACCGACGATCGAATCTCGGGCAAGTACTATACCGGTAGACAAAGGGAATTGTATACGGGATTGACTGAATCCTTGACATCGTGGTTCATCCGATGAGATCATCGTGGAACATGTGGGAGCCAACATGGGTATCCAGATCCCGATGTTGGTTATTGACCAGAGAGATGTCTTGGTCATGTATGCATTATTCCCGAGCCCGTAGGGTCTACACACTTAAGGTTCGATGACGCCAGGGTTATAGGGAAAGTATGTACGCGGTTACCGAATGTTGTTCGGAGTCCCAGATGAAATCCCGGACGTCACGAGGAGTTCGGGAGGTAAATATTTATATATGGGAAGTCCCGTTTTGGTCATCGGAAAAGTTTCGGATGCTACCGGTAATGTACCGGGACCACTGGAAGGGTCCCGGGGGTCCACCAGGTGGGGCCACAAGCCCCAGAAGGCTGCGTGGGCCAAGTGTGGGAGGGGACCAGCCCCAGGTGGGCTAGTGTGCCCCCCCACCAAGGCCCAAGGCGCATGGAGAGTGGGAAGGGGACAAACCCTAGGTCCAGATGGGCCTTAAGGCCCACCCTAGGGCGCCCCCTCTCCTCTCCCCTTTGGCCGGCACCCTAGATGGCATCTAGGGCTGCCGCCCCCCTAGGGAGGGAACCCTAGAAGGGGGCGCAGCCCCTCCCCTCCCCCTATATATACTTGAGGTATTGGGGGCTGCCCAACACATGATTTGATCTTCCTCTTGGCGCAGCCCTACCTCTCTCCCTCCTCGTCTCTCGTAGTGCTTGGCGAAGCCCTGCTGGAGTCCCGCGCTCCTCCACCACCACCACGCCATCGTGCTGCTGCTGGACGGAGTCTTCCCCAACCTCTCCCTCTCTCCTTGCAGGATCAAGGCGCGGGAGACGTCATCGGGCTGTATGTGTGTTGAACGCGGAGGCGCCGTTGTTCGGCGCTTAGATCGGAATCGACCGCGATCTTAATCGCTGCGTGTACGACTCCACCAACCGCGTTCTTGCAACGCTTCCGCTTAGCGATCTACAAGGGTATGTAGATGCACTCCCCTTCCCCTCATTGCTAGATTACTCCATAGATTGATCTTGGTGATGCGTAGAAAATTTTAAATTTCTGCTACGATCCCCAACATTTATGAGTTTAAAAATTACATTAGAAAGCAAGATCACTTCAATGCAAATGTTATGAAACAACTGAAATACAATTCTGATATGATTGCTCGCTTGAGTGACTTGTTATTTAGAATCTCAAATGATGTTAGAGGTGTGGGGAAGCATGCTTCTATGGTTCAAACCCAGTTAGAACAAGTTGCTAAATCTTAAAGAGAGTTGCTAGATGAAATGAATAATAACATACATGACTTTGCTGTTAGAGTAGCAACTAGAGGAGGTAAAATGATTTAGGAACCACTTTATCCTGAGGGACACCCAAAAATAATTGAACAAGACTCTCAAAGAGTTAACACTGATGCACGTAGTCCTTCTAAAAAGAAAAAGAAGAAGAAAAAGGATAGGACTTTGCATGCCTCTAGTGAACCTGAAGTAGGAAAACCTCCTGATAATGATAATGAAATTTCTATCTCTGATGCTGAAACTCAGTCTGGTAATGAACACTCACCTTCTGATAATGAAAAAGATAATGATGAGGTTCATGAAAATACTCAAACAAATAGTAAAGAACCAGACATTGATGTTGAGATAGAACCTGCAGTTCATCTTGATAACCCACAACCCAAGGATACATGATATGATAAAAGAGACTTTATTGCTAGAAAACACGGTAAAGAAAGAGAACCGTGGGTTCAAAAACCTATGCCCTTTTCACCTAAGTCAACTAAAAAGAAACATGATGAATAATTTGAACGCTTTGCTGAAATGTTGAGACCAGTCTTTTTGTGTACTCGCTTGACTGCTATCTTGAAAATGCCTCCTTATGCAAAGTACATGAAAGACATCATCACCAATAAGAGAAAAATACCGGAAGCTGAAATCTCCATCATGCTTGCTAATTATACTTTTAAAGATGGAGTACCTAAAAAACTTGGAGATCCGGGAATACTGACTATACCTTGCTCCATCAAAATAAATTATGTGAAAACTGCTTTATGTGATTTGGGAGTGATACGTCCCCAATGTATCTATTATTTTTGATTGTTCCATGCTATTATATTATCTATTTTGGATGTTTTATATGCATTTATATGCTATTTTATATTATTTTTGGGATTAACCTATTAACCTAGAGCCCAATGCCAGTTTCTGTTTTTTTCTTGTTTTTGAGTTTCACAGAAAACACTACAAAAAAGACATATTCGTGACATTTTGGGCCAAACAAAATTTTTTTTGTCATACTTATGACACTTCTATGACGATAATTATGACAAAACCTGGTATCATCATAGATGTGGTGGGGTCCTACTTTTATGACAAAAATCATGACAAAAAATGGGCTTTTCGTCCTGGGCGGGCCGGAGACGTAGCTGCATGACATTCTTTGGGCCGTCCATGATGGAAAAAACCATGGTAGAAGCGAGCGTGAGGAAAATATCGGGGAGTTCCCGGTTACGGTGGGTGGTCAGGGGCCGAGCGATGCGCGTTTCTCTCGTACGTACGCACGTGTGTGCGAGGCGTTGGGCTCTAATTGAACCCGAGCGAGGCGTTGGGCTCTAACTGAACCCTAGTGATTGCACTGCAGGCTACCCGTTACTGAACCCGAGCGATCGATCGATCCCTTGCTGTTAACTGAACCCAAGTGATTCCTTCGCTACTGCTGCTAACTGAAGCCGATCGATGCTGCCTCTGGATGAACAGTGAGCGTTGTTGGGGGAGGGGGGGTTGGATGAACAGTTCCTTGTGGGGGGTTGGATGAACAGGAACCTGTGGTAGTAGAGGCCGTTGCCGCTAGATGAACAGGAGCCCGATTGATCAAGTCGGTGGATGAACATGACCCTGTGGAGGGTTGGATGAACATGACCCCATGGAGGGCTAGTTGAACAATAGCCTGTGGAGGGCTGGTTGAACAGTAGCCGGTGGATGGCTGGATGAACAGTAGCCCGTGGAGGGGTGGTTGAACAGGACCCCATGGAGAGGGCTGGTTGAACCGTAGCCGGTGGAGGAGCGCACGGTGGAGGCTGGATGAACAGGAACCCGTGGATGAACAGTCGCAGGTGGAGGCTGGAGGAGGTCGACGGTGGATGAACAGTAGCCCGTGGAGGCTGGAGGAGGTCGACGGTGGAGATGAACAGAATCCCGTGGAGTCCCGTTTTGCGGTACGCCACATCCCTCCCGATGAACACGACCCCATTTTGATCGTAGCGCTCCAACACAAGTCTGTTTCCTCCGTTTTGCGGTACGCCACACCCCTCCGATCAACAGGACCCTGTTTCGACCGTAGGAGGTCCAAGAGAAGTCCGTTTCCTCCGTTTTGCGGTATGCCATACCCCTCCCAATGAACAGGATCCCATTTCGACCGTGGCCAGTCGAACACAAGGACGTTTCCTCCGTTTTGCGATATGCCAGGCCTCGATTCCATGGGCTGTTCCGTCCAAGCCGGTTGGCTCCCGATGAACAACACGTGTTCCGTTGCCTCCCGATGAACACAACGCATTCCGTTGCCTCCCCATGAACACGACGACGACGCAGCTTCTCCGTTCCGACCCAGCCATGTACACGAGCCCTGGCCGTACATATGCGCGAGTAGGCGTTCGAGACCCCGCCCGTATGTACGTATGTGGCCGTATTTTCTTTCTTGCACCCTGCTGGCCGCTGTATGTACGTGTACATGCTACGTGCACGCATCTACTATGACACGTGCACGCCTCTATATCGACCAGTATGTACGTACACGTTCGCGACCAGAATGACAATGCTACGTACGCTTTGACCAGGTGGGTCCCGACTGTTAGGCACTTCCTTGCGTGTGAAGATGTAGCTGGTGGGTCCCAGCAGTCAGGGGGGAAACGTTTTTTTTCACGAAATACGATGGTCCGTTCGGTGGGTCCCTGCTGTCAGGTGGAGGAATCATTATTTTCCGCGTAATAAGGAGGCACTTCGTTGCTGCGGCCGTGGACCCAGCTGTCAGCCTCTCCACGTATAGTACTCTTCCGATGGAAGTCGTTCGTTGACCAAATTGACCACGCCGCGCCGAGAGCACCAAGGCGGTGGATGACGGGGAGGCCTAGGAAGTGGATGACGCGGAGCCGGGGAAGACGCGGTAGTGGATGCCCGTGCGGAGAGGAGTACGAGGGTTCACTGGTTCGTATGCAGTGTGAGGATGCCGTCGCCATAGGGCCAGGCCAGCGGTGGGAGTGGTAGGGGGCGGTGAGGCCTCCGCAGCAGCACAGCTGGCCACGGGAGGCAGGAGTAGGCGCCACGACTGGCGCTGCTTTGGGCGGCTGGAGCAAGAAGACCAGAGGTTGAAGAATCACGATGGCCGTTGGATGGACATCGTACGATCACTCAGCTAGAATAGTTTATATTGACTAAGTTGACAAAGCCCATGGTACGCGTCAACTTAGTAGGCCCACAGGTCAGCCTCCGAAACGGTGCGCCCCATATGTCAGGGGGAGGAATCATTTTTTGGGCGGCTGAAGCTAGAATATCTGAGATTGAAGAAGAAGCACGACATCCGTTGGATGGACATCCAACGGAAGCTGCTGCTAGAACCGTGTGTTGACTATAAGTTGACAAAGCCTTGCATACGCGTCCAACTTACTTTTTTAGGGGACGCGTCAACTTAGTAGGCCCACAAGTGTGTGGCAGAGAACTTATAGCCCATTTGCGATTTGTAAGAATGTACAGCCCATTTTTGAATTCTAATGGAATTTACTACAGCCCATTTACAGTTTGTTAAAAGTACAGCTCATTTTCTAGCTAGGACAACGATTAATAATTTCAACCAACTGTTCAAAATATAATTCAATAAAATTTCCCACATTTTGATGGGATCCAAAATATTTTCATCTCGGAATTTCTAGTAAGATTAAATACAATTTCAATATAAATTTGTATTACGTAAAAATCCAACAAAACATTGCACACGCAACAATTAATGAAATTAAAATTTTCAAAATCCAAAAGTAATATTTTATAAACTAATTACGTGTCTGGTCCATTTTTTATAGTTACTACCTAGTTTTTATAATTACATCCCATTTATTATTTCTTAAAGCCCATTTTCTTGTTAAGCCTAATACATCCCTCCTCCTAGGAAAGATTTGCAGCCCAGCGGGACGAAGAATAACAAGTTCACCCGGATTGTGTATAACTGTCGGCCCAGTTGCATTGCTGATGTTGAAAAAAAGGCCTGTGTAGTATAGTACAACCTTACATGGCTACTCAACCCACATTCAGCGACGCTGGAAAGGCCCAAACAAGGCTTTTGTACAACCTTTTGAAGTCACTGAGCTCAATTAATAACCTAAGAAAAAAGTTAGAGTATAGTGGAAACTAATTAAAAGCTGTCACGAGCGAAGAAATAATTCAACGAGTCCCACTTGTGCGTGTGTTCGTGTGTATGTGTGTTTTGTGTGTGTGTGTGTGTGTGTGTTTGTGTGAGAGAGAGACTCATCAGTCGATGCTCATAAATACATCTTTCAGCCATATGCATTGATGATGCTCAGTAAAAACTTATATAGTTGACACAATCATATGGAACATCATAGCACACTAAACTTGCATACAAAAATTTCACGTAGGCGGCACAATCAGGGTGGAAGCAGTGGATCGCTACGGGTAGGGCTATGTTCAAACCAATGAACTCGTACATAACGGTTCATTGTCTTTATTAATGACAGGGAAATATCTTGAATGTTGCACAAAGAAAATAGACAGACAACACAATATATAAGTTCTGCTAGAACATTAAGTTGACGTACAACCCTTTCTAAAAAAAGTTCAGGTAAAAAAATAGAATAGGTCACAATCAAATGTACTGACACATTAGTGCTTCACACCCATAGCTCGGATTTAACTAGTACAGTATCTGACAAGATTCAGTGGTTACCTCAAATTAGAGCACAGCCAGGCAGCCAACCCTGCCTCTTCTCCCAAAGAAGGAGTGGCCTCCGCCGCATGATGGAGTAGGCCCTGTGCCATCTATCTGTAACACCCCGGATGTAATTTACCTTATCTGTACTCCAACTCTTGCTGTTTCCGGCCTAAGTTATTTTATTTTCCTCGGGTTCGGGTTTTTGTCTTCGTGTGTTGTTGCCTTTGTCATGCATCTCATATCATGTCATCATGTGCATTGCATTTGCATACGTGTTCGTCTCATGCATCCGAGCATTTTCCCCGTTGTCCGTTTTGCATTCCGGCGCTCCTATCCCCTCCGGTGGTCCTTTCTACCTCTTTTCGTGTGTGGGGGTTAAAAATTTCCGGATTGGACCGAGACTTGCCAAGCGGCCTTGGTTTACTACCGGTAGACCGCCTGTCAAGTTTCGTGCCATTTGGACTTCGTTTGATACCCCAACGGTTAACCAAGGGACCGAGAAGGCCTTGTTTGTGTTACAGCCCAACACCCCTCCAATTTGGCCCAAAACCCACCTAAACCCTCTCCATCATCTAGAGCGTTCGATCACGATCGAGCGGCTGAAAACCGCACCTCATTTGGAGCTTCCTAGCTCCCTCTACCTCTATAAATAGATCCCCTCCCCGAAATCACGGGTCTCTTCTCCCCCTAACCCTAAAAATTCCCTCGCGCGCCGCCGGACATTGTCCGATCCAGCCGGACATCGCCGCCGCCACCAACCGGAAGCTGACACGTGGTGCGCGGGAGACCCACTTCGCCGTGCCACCGCCCGGCCCGCTCGGCCCGTGGGAGGCCCCCGCGGCCCGAAGCCACTCGCCCGCGCCCGCCGTTCTTGTTCCCCGCGACCGGCCGCCCGGAGCCGCCACGCGCCATCGCCGGCGTCGACGACCGCGGCCGCCTCCTCACCCGCCGGCGCTCGCCTTCACCGCGCCGCCCGAGGCCGGCGCCGCCACCGCCGCCATCGTCCTCGTCTGCAAGGCCGGCAAGCTCCTTCCACTGCTCCGGTGAGCTCCCTCACCTCCGGCCGCCTCCCTCTTCTCTCCGGTGAACAGTGTACTCCGGTGAACCTCGGGATCCGCGCCCGGCCAGATCTGGATCTGGAGACTCGGTTGACTTTTGCCCTCAAACCCTAATTATTTTGCAAACTTTGGCATGTCGTATCTCTGCATCTGTAGCTCCAATTTGCGTGTGTACCATATCAAAATGTTCGTCTCAACGAGTACATCATTTCATATCATTGCATCATTTTCATTTGAGCTCATCTTGATGCCCGAAATGCTGTTGGAAGAGGGCTATGTGATAAAATTGCCAGATCTGTTTCATCAAATAGATATTTGTCATTTTTTGCCATGATTAATGTGTGCATGATATGCTCCTGAGCTCTACATGAGTTTTGTTATATGCCATTCCATCTTTACAGAGGTGCTAACCATGTATTTTTGTGATATGTGTGGTAACTAGCACAAGCTTGCAAAGTAGTGTAATTGGTAATGCTGAATTCAGGGACTTAGAATTTCACTAAGTCCTTGTCCTGATTTTGTCAATATGCCATATGTTCATGTTGTTTCCTAGTGATCCGTGCCTCTTTTGAGGATGATCAGTAAGGATGATTTGTTAACATTGTGGTGCTCTATCCATCCATGTCTTTGTTCGCGTTTATGGAGCACCCTAGCTTGAGTCAATCGAGCTCTACTTTTTCTATTTCGTGAATCCTTGCAGATTGTTGACTTGTTAGCAATTTTGCCGAGGATGTTGCTATTGATCCGTGCATGATATGTTGTTGTTATTGCCATGTATAGCTTTTATGATATGTATTCTTGATGGATGTATGCTTAGTTTGTCATGCCATACTCTGTAGTGAGTGCATCGAGCTCGTGAACATGTCTATTCGTAAACTGATTTGCATGCTCCAGTTTTTCACCAAGTCCGAGATCTGTTTATATTTTTGCCATGTTCACATGCTTGCAATTGTAATTTCTGATCCCTTTTGGCTCAAGGTCACTAAGGGACTTTTGTTAAGTGCTTTGAGTAGCTTCATGCCATGCCTTGCTTTGCCATGTTAAATTCCTGTAGCATGTAGTCTTCATGCTCTAAAGTGTGCTTCCTGATGATAAATTCCAGACGTGTGTTAATTTCACTAAGTCTGAAACCTGTTATCATTTGTACTTTTGCCATGCTTGTTTGAACCTGTTAATGGATGAATTAGCCGTAGCTCAGTGTTCCTATTTTGTCAAGCATCATGAGTAGATCCCTTCCATGTATTTTGTTGTTATGTTTGAGTGCCGTAGCATAATTATCTTGATGCATTTAGATGGCTACTTGCTGATTATCGCAGACCGGTGCCATATTTGTTTTGCTTGCCATTTCCAAACCGTGCATCCGATTCCGGTGATCTTTATATCGATTTCAACCGAAATCACCTCACCTTTCTAGTGGAACTCTTGGATTTCCATGTTGAGGCCAGGTTCAATCATTCCTTGTCAAATCTTGCATGTGCATCACATACCGCATCCCGCATATCATACCATGTTTGCATCATGTTGTTTGAGCGTTGCACATGGTTGATTGTGTTCCTTTTGCTTGTTTGTCTTGTTTGGGTAGAGCCGGGAGACGAATTCGTGAATGAGGAGCCCGTTGAGTTTGCTTACTAGGATCAAGTCAACTCTGACAACTTTGTAGGCAAGATGATCATACCCTCGAAATCACTTCTATCTTTGCTTGCTAGATGCTCGCTCTTTTGCTATGCCTATGCTACGATGCCTACCACTTGCTTATCATGCATCCCAAATTGCCATGTCAATCCTCTAACCCACCATGTCCTAGCAAACCGTTGATTGGCTATGTTACGGCTTTGCTCAGCCCCTCTTATAGCGTTGCTAGTTGCAGGTGAAGATTGGAGATCATTCCTTGTTGGAACATTGTTTATTGTTGGGATATCACCATATTATCTTGTTTATCTTAATGCACCTATATACTTGGTAAAGGGTGGAAGGCACGGCCTTTTTCCTAGTGTTTTGTTCCACTCTTGCCGCCCTAGTTTCCGTCATATAGGTGTTATGTTCCCAGATTTTGCATTCCTTACGCGGTTGGGTTATAATGGGAACCCCTTGACAGTTCGCCTTGAATAAAACTCCTCCAGCAATGCCCAACCTTGGTTTTACCATTTGCCACCTAGCCTCTTTTTCCCTTGGGTTTCCGGAGCCCAAGGGTCATCTTATTTAAACCCCCCCGGGCCAGTGCTCCTCTGAGTGTTGGTCCAAACTAGAGCCCTGTGCAGTGCCCCCTCGGGGAAACTCGAGGTTTGGTTTTAGTTGTATGGAGCGCTCATCTGAGTGTGCCCTGAGAATGAGATATATGCAGCTCCTATCGGGATTTGTCGGCACATTCGGGCGGTGTTGCTGGACTTGTTTTACCATTGTTGAGGATGTCTTGTAACCGGGATGCCGAGTCTGATCGGGTCTTCCCGCTAGAAGGAATATCCTTCGTTGACCGTGAGAGCTTGTGATGGGCAAAGTTGGGACACCCCTATAGGGATTTGAACTTTCGAAAGCCGTGCCCGCGGTTATGGATATATGGGAATTTGTTAATGTTCGGCTGTAGATAACATGAAACTTAACTTAATTAAAATGAATCAACCGCGAGTGTAACCGTGATGGTCTCTTCTCGGCGGAGTCCGGGAAGGGAACACGGTGTTGGAGTAATGTTTGACGTAGGTTGTTCTAGGATCACTTCTTGATCATAGTTCTTCGTTCGTGCTTTGCCTTCTCTTCTCGCTCTCTTTTGCGAACAGGATAGCCACCATATATGCTAGTCGCTTGCTGCAGCTCCACATATTTCCTTGCCTTGCCTTTAAGCTTAAATAGTCTTGATCGTGAGGGTGCGAGATTGCTGAGTCCCCACAACTCACAGTTTACTTCCAAAACCAGATGCAAGGACCGATGACACCGTTCCAGACGATGCGCTTGAGCTCAAGTGGGAGTTCGATGAAGACTCTCGCCGTTACTATGTGTCTTTCCCAGATGATCAGTAGTGGTGCCCAGTTGGGGCAATCGGGGACCGTGTCGCATGTGGGGGTTGATCTTTTATTTTGGTACCGTAGTCGAACCATGAGTGTATTGGATGATTATAATGTTATTCATGTATTTGTGTGATGTGGCAAGTGTAAGCCAACTATGTATCTCTCCCCTTTTTATATATTTACATGGGTTGTTGTGAAGATTACCTTACTTGCGACATTGCTTTCAATGCGGTTATGCCTCTAAGTCGTGCTTTGACACGTAGGAGATATAGCCGCATCGAGGGCGTTACAAGTTGGTAATCAGAGCCTTCCCCGACCTTAGGAGCCCCCTGCTTGATCGAATCGTTGGCGTTGTTGAGTCTAGAAATATGTTTTGAGTCATTTAGGATTATATACATCGGAGAGTTTAGGAATTATTTTTACTCCCCAGTCCCTTCATCGCTCCGGTAAGGCATCCTGACGTAGAGTTTTGACTCTTCTCTTCTCAAATTTCACTAATTTTTTTAGGATCACGGGGGTATCTTGGAATCGTTCCGATCGATTTGTGACGAGAACATTGTTCTTGGTGCCTCCTGTCATTTTGGGGTTCTGGCAGTGTCCCGGGGAGTTGAGCTCCGAGGTGTTGTCGTCACAATTTTATCGTTGAGATTCTGGAATACCTGAGTTCCGCCGACATCGAAAATCTCTTTTATGCAGTTGTTGGTGAGATAACCTCGACACCACCCAGTACTGGGGCGGGAGTTCGGGAGTATTGCCATAACTTGTATAACAGATGCTTTTCGAAGGTTGAGGTAGATGATTTCCGAAGTTTTTCTCGGTTATGTGTTGAAGGATGGATACAGCTGGATGTAGGATTTGCTAGATTTGGGTGAGATATTATGCTTCCCCTTTATCCCCAACACCTGATTGCATAACCAGAAAGGTTCGGGAGTTTCATAGGTGGGAATTCTTGTAGCTCTAGTCCTTCTTCCGCGGATATTTGGTTTGAGATTGGGTGATCCTCACCAAGTATTCGTTCTTGTTCCGTACCTTGTTGTTTTTCTTCTACCTCAATTCTAAGTGGCTTCTCAATTTATGGATATGTGACCATTTCAATTGGAACGCATTCGGTCATTTTGTTCGGATGTGAAGACTATATGTTGCAATTTCAACCCGTTTGATTCAGCTTCAATATTTGTCTGTCAATGTGCTAATGGATGTCAACCTCTTCAGGATGGCTCCTCCAACGCGCATGACTCCGAATCCTGATCCGCCACCACCACCTCCACCTCCGGAGGCATGGCAAGCTGTGATGGCCGCTACCATTGAAAACACGCAGCTGATCATGCAACTTCTTCAAGAGCGCAATCAAGGGAACCAGGGCCAAGGCAACAATCAGAATCACTTTGCTACACTCAACCAGTTCCTTGCTAACCATCCAAAGACCTTCAGCAATTGTGTTGAGGCAACAGACGCTGATGATTGGCTCGTGGACATATGCAAGCATTTCGAGTGCAGTAACGTCAGGCCTGAGGACTTTGTCAAGTTCGCTTCCTTCCAGCTCAAAGACCAAGCTGCAGAATGGTTTCAGCAGTACAAAGATTCCAGAGGAGGTCGTGTGTTTACCTGGGATGAATTCGATCTAGACTTCAAAGCTCATCATATTCCTCAGAGCGTGGTTGAAAGCAAGCGTGAGGAATTCCGCAACCTGAAGCAAGGCTCTATGTCTGTTTACGAGTACAGCAAGATGTTTCAGAAGCTCGCCCATTTTGCTAAGCAAGACGTCCCTGACGAGAAGAGCATGATATACCAGTTCAGGGGTGGTCTCAGAGAAGAGATCCAGCTAGCTCTTGTCCTCTTTGAGCCCAAGAGGTACGATGAGTTTTACAACATGGCAATGAAGCAAGAGACTACTCAACTGAAGTGCGATGCTTCCAAGAAGCGAGTCAGAGATGCTACTCCTTCTTCCTCTACTCAAGTGGCTAAGCAGCAGAAGTATTGGCTTCCTCCTCCTCCGTTCCGTCAGCCTTATCAGCAGAAGAGCAAAGGTGGCAGTGGATCTTCCCACCCCCCCAACCCCGGCTTTCATAACAAGACTTCGTCTCAAGCTCCAAGATCAAGTGCTCCGTATCACCGTCCACTTTCAGAGGTCATGTGCAACAAGTGCCAACAGAAGGGTCACTATGCCAACGAATGCTTCAATCAGAGGCGTCTCCCTCTTCCTCCTCCTGTGAGATCGGCAAGTACAGCTGTGGTCAAGCATAACCCAAGCACGCCAAGGTCAATTTGATGAATGCAGCTCAGGCAGAGGACTCGTCAGATGTCATCATGGGTAACCTTCTTGTTAACGATGTTCCTACAAAAGTTCTTTTTGACACTGGTGCGTCGCACTGCTTCATTTCTAAACCTTTTGCATCAAAGTATGAGTGCGATTATCAGTATTTGCAAAGATCCTTGCAAATCGTGTCACTGGGCAAGCAAATGACAGCTAATATCTGCGTCCCGGATGTTACTATCACGTTGGGCGACTACAAATTTCTAGCTTCTCCCATTGTTCTGGGTGACTCGGATATCAATCTTATTCTTGGAATGGATTGGCTTTCTAAGCACAAGGCTCATCTCGATTGTGCTGCCAGGCAGATTCAATTGACTCATTCGTCTGAGGATGTAATTGTCTTTGCCGCTCGTGATGATACCATTCGTCTGTTTTCTCTCAGTGAGAAGGGTGAACTGGATGCCATCTCTAAAATTCCAGTCATTTGTGAATATCAAGACGTCTTTCCAGAAGAGCTTCCAGGAATGCCTCCGCACCGGCCAGTTGAATTCGTCTTCGATCTTGAGCCTGGCACGGAACCTGTTTGCAAACGTCCTTACAAGCTTGGACCTGAAGAGTTGAAGGAGCTGAAGAAGCAACTCGATATTCAAGAGCGAATGGGTCTCATCCGACCTAGTTCTTCTCTGTGGGGTTGTGGAGTTCTTTTTGTGAAGAAGAAGTATGGAACAGACCGACTTTGTGTTGACTACCGTCCATTGAACAAGAAGACTATAAAGAACAAGTACCCACTTCCCAACATCAATGAGCTGTTTGAATAACTCAAAGGTGCTCAAGTATTCTCCAAGCTTGATCTCCGTATGGGCTATCACCAGATTCGAATTCGTGAGCAAGATATCCCCAAGAAGGCATTCAGAACAAGCTATGGTTCATATGAATACACTGTCATGTCTTTTGGCCTCATCAACGCTCCTCCGACTTTCTCTCGCATGATGAACTTCATCTTCAACCCCTACACAAATGACTTCGTCTTGGTCTACCTCGATGACATTTTGGTCTTTTCCAAGAACAAGGATGATCATGCCAAGCACTTGCGTTTGGTGCTGGATAAGCTCAGAGAACATCAGTTCGATGCCAAGTTCTCAAAGTGTGAGTTTTGGCTCGATGAGGTTCTCTATCTTGGGCATATCATCTCTGCCAAGGGCATAGCGGTGAATCCTGAGAAGGTGTCTGCAATTGTGAATTGGGAACCACCTCAGAACGTGAAGCAACTCCACAGCTTCCTTGGTCTCGCAAGCTACTGTCAAAGGTTCGTTGAGAACTTTTCAAAGATCGCGAAGCCTCTTTCTAACCTTCTTCAGAAGCACGTCAAGTACGTTTGGTCTCCGGAATGCGACATCGCTTTCAACACTTTGAAAGAGAAATTAGTCACTACTCCAGTTCTGACTCCTCCTGATGAATCCAAACCGTTCGAGGTCTTCTGCGATGCCTCTCTTCAAGGTCTTGGTGCAGTGTTGATGCAAGAGAAGAAAGTTGTGGCTTATAGCTCTCACCAGTTGAAGCCCAACGAGAAGAACTACCCCACTCATGACCTCGAGTTGGCGGCAGTTGTGCATGCTCTTTTGACTTGGAGACATATCTTATTGGGAAGAAAAGTGGACATCTTCACTGACCACAAGAGTCTCAAGTACATCTTCACTCAGCCTAATCTCAACCTCAGGCAGACTCGTTGGGTCGAAATGATTCAAGAGTATAATCCGAGTATCGAATATACTCCAGGCAAGGCCAATGTAATTGCTGACACATTGAGTAGGAAGGCTTACTGCAACAGTTTGATTCTCAAGCCTTACCAACTCGAGCTTTGTGAAGCTTTCGGCAAACTCAACTTGCAAGTTGTTCCTCAAGGTTTCCTCGCCAACCTTCAAGTTTCTCCTACTTTGGAAGATCAAATTCGCGAGGCTCAATTATTGATGCTATGGTGAAGAAGGTGAAGATTGGGATTGCCAAGAGTCAACCCAAGTACAAGTGCTATCGCCTTGATGACAAGGATACTCTCTTCTTCGAGGATCGCATTGTTGTGCCTAAAGGTGACCTTCGTAAAGTCATTATGAATGAGGCTCACAAGTCACTCCTCTCCATCCACCCTGGGAGTACGAAGATGTACCAGGACCTCAAGCAGGCTTATTGGTGGACTCGAATGAAGCGCGAGATTGTTCAGTTCGTGAATGAATGTGATGTCTGCAGAAGAGGGAAGGCAGAACATCAACGACCAGCTGGTCTCCTCCAACCTCTTGCCATTCCAGAATGGAAGTTTGACCACATTGAGATGGACTTCGTGAGTGGGTTTTCAAAGTCCAAGCGTGGCAATGATGCTATATTCGTTGCCATCGACAAACTCACTAAAGTGGCTCACTTTCTGCCTATCGAAGAGTCTATCACAGCAGCTCAATTGGCGGAGCTTTATACCTCTCGGATTGTCTCTCTGCACGGCATTCCACAGTTGATCTCTTCAGACCATGGAAGCATCTTTACCTCCAAGTTTTGGGATTCTTTTCAGAAGGCCATGGGCACCAACATCCATTTCAGCACAGCTTTTCATCCTCAAACTAGCGGTCAAGTCGAGCGTGTCAATCAGATTCTTGAAGATATGATCAGGGCTTGCGTTATCTCCTTCGGCATGAAGTGGGAAGATTGTCTTCCATATGCCAAGTTCTCCTACAACAACAGCTTTCAAGCGAGTTCGGGCAAGGCCCCATTTGAAATTCTCTATGGCAGGAAGTGTCGTACTCCTCTTAACTGGTCGGAGACCGGTGAATGTCAACTTCTCGGAAATGACTTGATCACAGAGGCAGATGAAATGTGCAAAGTCATTCGTGATAACCTCAAAGCAGCGCAATCGCGCCAGAAGAGCTACTATGATAGTAAGCATCGTGATTTGGCTTTCGAGATCGGAGACCATGTTTACCTCCGCGTCTCTCCAATGAAAGGTACTCGTCGCTTCGGTATCAAAGGGAAGCTTGCCCCTAGATACGTGGGTCCTTTCAAGATCATCAGCAAGAGAGGTGATCTCGCCTATCAACTCGAGCTTCCTTCCAACTTTGCAAATGTGCACGACGTGTTCCATGTCTCTCAGCTCCGCAAGTGCTTCAAGACCCCTGACCGCACCGTCAACTTCGAAGACATTGATCTCCAAGAAGACCTCTCTTATTGTGAGCACCCCGTTGCTATTCTTGAAGAAACTAAGCGCAAGACTCGCAATAAGTCAATCAAATTCCTCAAAGTCAAGTGGTCACACCATTCTGACCGTGAAGCCACCTGGGAACGCGAGGATCACCTCCGTTCTGAGTACCCGGTGTTCTTCCAGTCCTAGATCTCGGGACGAGATCCTTTCGTAGTGGTGGAGTGTTGTAACACCCCGGATGTAATTTACCTTATCTGTACTCCAACTCTTGTCGTTTCCGGCCTAAGTTATTTTATTTTCCTCGGGTTCGGGTTTTTGTCTCCGTGTGTTGTTGCCTTTGTCATGCATCTCATATCATGTCATCATGTGCATTGCATTTGCATACGTGTTCGCCTCATGCATCCGAGCATTTTCCCCGTTGTCCGTTTTGCATTCCGGCACTCCTATCTCCTCTGGTGGTCCTTTCTACCTCTTTTCGTGTGTGGGGGTTAAACATTTCCGGATTGGACCGAGACTTGCCAAGTGGCCTTGATTTACTACCGGTAGACCGCCTGTCAAGTTTCGTGCCATTTGGACTTCGTTTGATACTCCAATGGTTAACCGAGGGACCAAGAAGGACTCATTTGTGTTGCAGCCCAACACCCCTCCAATTTGGCCCAAAACCCACCAAAACCCTCTCCATCATCTAGAGCATTCGATCACGATCGCCTGGCCGAAAACCGCACCTCATTTGGAGCTTCCTAGCTCCCTCTACCTCTATAAATAGATCCCCTCCCCGAAATCCCGGGTCTCTTCTCCCCCTAACCCTAAAAATTCCCTCGCGCGCCGCCGGACATTGTCCGATCCAGCCGGACATCGCCGCCACCACCAACCGGAAGCTGACACGTGGCGCGCGGGAGCCCCAATTCGCCGCGCCGCCGCCCGGCCCGCCCGGCCCGCGGGAGGCCCCCGCGGCCCGAAGCCACTCGCCCGCGCCCGCCGTTCTTCTTCCCCGCGACCGGCCGCCCGGAGCCGCCGCGCGCCATCGCCGGCGGCGACGACCACGGCCGCTGCCTCCTCACCCGCCGGCGCTCGCCTCTGCCACGCCGCCCGAGGACGGCGCCGCCACCGCCGCCATTGTCCTCGCCCGCAAGGCCGGCGAGCTCCTTACACTGCTCCGGCGAGATCCCTCACCTCCGGCCGCCTCCCTCTTCTCTCCGGTGAACAGTATACTCCGGTGAACCTCGGGATCCGCGCCCGGCCAGATCTGGATCTGGAGACTCGGTTGACTTTTGCCCTCAAACCCTAATTATTTTGCAAACTTTGGCATCTCGTATCTCTGCATCTGTAGCTCCGATTTGCGCGTGTAGCATATCAAAATGTTCGTCTCAACGAGTACATCATTTCATCTCATTGCATCCTTTTCACTTGAGCTCATCTTGATGCCCGAAATGCTGTTGGAAGAGGGCTATGTGATAAAATTGCCAGATCTGTTTCATCAAATAGATATTTGTCATTTTTTGCCATGATTAATGTGTGCATGATATGCTCCTGAGCTCTACATGAATTTGTTATATGCCATGCCATCTTTACAGAGGTGCTTAGGATGTATTTTTGTGATATGTGTGGTGACTAGCACAAGCTTGCAAAGTAGTGTAATCGGTAATGCTGAATTCAGGGACTTAGAATTTCACTAAGTCCTTGTCCTGATTTTGTCAATATGCCATATGTTCATGTTGTTTCCTAGTGATCCGTGCCTCTTTTGAGGATGATCGGTAAGGATGATTTGTTAACATTATGGTGCTCTATCCATCCATGTCTTTATTTGCATTTATGGAGCACCCTAGCTTGAGTCAATTGAGCTCTACTTTTGCTATTTCGTGAATCCTAGCAGATTGTTGACTTGTTAGCGATTTTGCCGAGGATGTTGCTATTGATCCGTGCATGATATGTTATTGTTCTTGCCATGTCTAGCTTCTATGCTATTTATTCTTGATGGGTGTATGCTTAGTTTGTCATGGCATGCTCTGTAGTGAGTGCATCGAGCTCGTGAACATGCCTACTCATTAACTGATTTGCATGCTCCAGTTTTTCACTAAGTCTGAGATCTATTTATGTTTTTGCCATGTTCACATGCTTGCAATTGTATTTTCTGATCCCTTTTGGCTCAAGGTCACTAAGGGACTTTTGTTAAGTGCTTTGAGTAGCTTCATTCCATGCCCTGCTTTGCCATGTTAAGTTCCCGTAGCATGTAGTTTTCATGCTCTAAAGTGTGCTTCCCGATGTTAAATTCCAGACGAGTGTTAATTTCACTAAGTCTGAAACCTGTTATCATTTGCACTTTTGCCATGCTTGTTTGAACCTGTTAATGGACGAATTAGCCGTAGCTCCGTGCTCATATTTTGTCAATCATCATGAGTGGATCCCTGCCATGTATTTTGTTGTCATGTTTGAGTGATTTAGCATAATTATCTTGATGCATTTAGATGGCTACTTGTTGATTATCGTAGATCGGTGCCATATTTGTTTTGCTTGCCATTTCCAAACCGTGCATCCGATTCCGGTAATCTTTATATCGATTTCAACCGAAATCACCTCAACTTTCCAGTGGCACTCTTGGATTTCCATGTTGAGGCCAGGTTCAATCATTCCTTGTCAAATCTTGCATATGCATCACATACCGCATCCCGCATATCATACCATGTTTGCATCATGTTGTTTGAGCATTGCACGTGGTTGATTCTATTCCTTTTTCTTGTTTGTCTTGTTTGGGTAGAGCCGGGAGACGAGTTCGCGAACGAGGAGCCCGTTGAGTTTGCATACGAGGATCAAGTCAACTCTGACAAGTTTGCAGGCAAGATGATCATACCCTCGAAATCACTTCTATCTTTGCTTGCTAGATGCTCGCTCTTTTGCTATGCCTATGCTACGATGCCTACCACTTGATTATCATGCCTCCCAAATTGCCATGTCAAACCTCTAACCCACCATGTCCTAGCAAACCGTTGATTGGCTATGTTACCACTTTGCTCAGCCCCTCTTATAGCGTTGCTAGTTGCAGGTGAAGATTGGAGATCGTTCCTTGTTGGAACATTATTTTCTTGTTGGGATATCATTATATTATCTTGTTATCTTAATGCATCTATATACTGGTAAAGGGTGGAAGGCTCGGCCTCTTGCCTAGTGTTTTGTTCCACTCTTGCCGCCCTAGTTTCCGTCATATCGGTGTTATGTTCCCCGATTTTGCGTTCCTTACGCGGTTGGGTGATAATGGGACCCCCTTGACAGTTCGCCTTGAATAAAACTCCTCCAGCAATGCCCAACCTTGGTTTTACCATTTGCCACCTAGCCTCTTTTTCCCTTGGGTTTCTGGAGCCCGAGGGTCATCTTATTTAACCCCCCCGGGCCAGTGCTCCTCTGAGTGTTGGTCCAAACTAGAGCCCTGTGCAGCGCCCCCTCGGGGAAACTCGAGGTTTGGTTTTAGTTGTATGGAGTGCTCATCTGAGTGTGCCCTGAGAATGAGATATGTGCAGCTCCTATCGGGATTTGTCGGCACATTCGGGCGGTGTTGCTGGACTTGTTTTACCATTGTCGAGGATGTCTTGTAACCGGGATGCCGAGTCTAATCGGGTCTTCCCGCTAGAAGGAATATCCTTTGTTGACCATGAGAGTTTGTGATGGGCTAAGTTGGGACACCCCTGCAGGGATTTGAACTTTCGAAAGCCGTGCCCGCGGTTATGGGCAGATGGGAATTTGTTAATGTTCGGTTGTAGATAACATGAAACTTAACTTAATTAAAATGAATCAACCGCGTGTGTAACCGTGATGGTCTCTTCCCGGCGGAGTCCGGGAAGTGAACACGGTGTTGGAGTAATGTTTGACGTAGGTTGTTTTAGGATCACTTCTTGATCATAGTTCTTCGTTCGTGCTTTGCCTTCTCTTCTCGCTCTCTTTTGCGAACAGGATAGCCACCATATATGCTAGTCGCTTGCTGCAGCTCCACATATTTCCTTGCCTTGCCTTTAAGCTTAAGTAGTCTTGATCGCGACGGTGCGAGATTGCTGAGTCCCCGCGACTCATAGTTTACTTCCAAAACCAGATGTAGGGACCGATGATACCGTTCCAGACGATGCGCTTGAGCTCAAGTGGGAGTTCGATGAAGACTCTCGCCGTTACTATGTGTCTTTCCTAGATGATCAGTAGTGGTGCCCAGTTGGGGCGAACGGGGACCGTGTCGCATGTTTGGGTTGATCTTTTATTTTGGTACCGTAGTCGGACCATGAGTGTATTGGATGATTGTAATGTTATTCATGTATTTGTGTGACGTGGCGAGTGTAAGCCAACTATGTATCTCTCCCCTTGCGACATTGCTTTCAATGCGGTTATGCCTCTAAGTCGTGCTTCGAAACGTAGGAGGTATAGCCGCATCGAGGGCGTTACACTATCATTCCGAGCTACACGGGGAAAGTCTGACGTTGACTCCTGTAATGGATGTCGTCGACGGACCCGGGCACCAGCGGTGGCGGCAGGACTTCGTTTGATGGATTGACTACTTCTTAGACATGCATGAACACTCGATATAGGTACATGCTAACGTGGTCCGCGGAGGCCTTGGTGGCGACGAATAGTACAACCCCGGTTCCTGCACTGGTATCTCAACACCAATCACCTTCGGTATGGTGGACGGCTTCTTCATCCATGCCATAACCGTCAGAGCCCAACTCTCTAGAGGAACAAACATACTTACGAGCTCACCTCCAAGGTCGTTGATAAGCTCATTCATGGATTCGCTGTTCCAAGCACGTCGAGGCATGCCGTGGAAGGTAAGCTTTGTTAAAAACTGAAGCTCAGAGGGCACCGAGCCCCATCCTGGGTGCCACCGATCAAAGCTCACCAGCGCGCCATCGCAGAACAAACGCCGGGAAGATTCGAACACATGACTGCAGTCGAAAGTTGTTCGGAACCTGAAGAAGAAATCAGCCAGTGGCGGACAGACTTCGACAAGCAAGTCACTTATTTGGATGTCGTGCGCAATGCCAAGAGCTCTTACAAGGTCGTCCGGCGAGACGGGAGGCCGGTCGCCGTTGATGGTTACCATCAGCACTTTGCCGGCAAACTGGTCGTCAAGCGCCGCCATGCCACTGTTGAGCGACAGCATGCAGCGCCCGAAGGCATGATGGACCTCAGGATCTCCGGCCCAGAGATCCGCCTTGACCGGCGACATGATAGTGCGCTTGAGTACAAGGAGTACAGGAGGGGGATTTGGGGGAACTGGAGTAGGAATCAAGATTCCAGAGGTGGGGGGAGATTGGGGATGAAAAGGTAGCATGAATTTCGAACACGCACAAATATGCTCTCGGCACGCAAGTGCACAAAAACACCGGTGGCGCCCACAAGTCAGCCTAAGAGTCCCTATTCTTTCTTTTTTTGAGAGCCCGATCTTTTTTTCGAGGATCTTTTGAGAGCCCGGCCTGAGAGTCATAATTGACCTATTTGGCATTGCATTACTACTCGGCCCATATTCAACGACACCTCACTGGCCCAAACAAGTGTACATCATCGAAAAGACACTGAGCTCAAATTATAACTTGAAAAAAGGAGATATACTCTGAACACTGGAGAATGGTGATGCCCTCATTTAGCCCACCAACAGTTCGAGACAATAAACAGTTCGAAACAATGATATATACAACGTTCAAACACCGACTAGTGACTACTACTGACATAAACCGCAAGACATGATAGTTCATAAGAAGTCTTGCTACACCACCAAAACGCACCCATCTGTAGCGCTCAGACTCTCGTGATCCAGACGAGAATGACATTCTAAATAGAGGCAACTATTACATAGTAAGAGTGACATAGACGAGGATGACCAAATGACAAGGAATATGCATAACAAAAGAGAGAACTACCCATCCAGAACAAGCAGCAACGACAACAAGTCATTCGAAGAGGGATGATCCAACACCATCATAATTTGCAGCCCCGGTTCAGCCGCAAGTGATCCGGAGACACCAGTACTCCACCCTTTCGACGCAACAACCCAATTACCTATCAACCTGAAGGCTTGAACCACATCACTGCCTGTCGGACTCGACACATCCAAGGATCAAAGTTAATCCAGATGCCTTTGTCATTCTCACCTTCTTTTGGCTGCATGCTCTATCATTGACAATCAGGGGAGTTTGCTCCCGAACTCCTAGGGTCGCCGTGTAGACACAGTTTTCCATATCAAACAGAGCCTCTATGCCATCAAGGTCGTTGCCAACGGTGATCTCCTGGTTAATCGGATAATTGAGTCCGAGAAACAGTGAGTGTGAACCAAGTCTGTTTACCCGCCTCCAACTCAAAAATCCCGAAGGCCCCAACAAGTTGGTATCATGCTCATAGACGTAACAGCCACTATCCGGATACTCACGTATTTTACGGTGCTTGCATACAATGGGGTTTTTGCAATATAACTTTTCCAGCTCATGTGTCCGAATGATCATCAGTCTTTTGCCGTCGTATGATCGAGCGAGGAACCAGTTGTGCTTCCCTGTTTTTGGCAAAGGTGGTGTGATTACAAAGGGCAGTAACTGTAGGGATACTGCATCATATCAAAAAGGACATGCATTATTAATGTAAGATCAACATTGTTCAGAGTATGAGTAGGATAATGCAAGGAACAACATTGATATGTCCCTGTTGGAACTGGGTGGAAAATACAGGGAAATGTATACTGGGTTCGAAAATATAGAAGTGCCATGCATGGTTATACTCATGTTATCTCACATTCGATTCTTCAAAGGAAACTACCATGTCATGCATGTTAGGTAATCATGTTCTGTCCTCACAAACAAATTCTTCAAGGAAACTAACAAACCATGCATTGTTATATACTCATGTTCTGTGGGCAAAAGTTTTGTGAGCATATTATTCTAGCCATTGATTGCTAAAGGGCGAACATAGGTATGTACACATGGTAAGCATTACAGGATTTCACTACTTCTGAATATAGAGTTCTCCATATGCACATTTACTTCCCAAATGTATGGTTAGATGAAACCAATAGTGTGATGCATGTTTCTACATCATGAAAATGAGGAAACTAACATGGCCATTGATACACACCATATTTAGTAGTATATAGATTACTATAAAATAAGGAGAATATCAAAATCTTCCTAACCGTTTGATTATTCAAGGGTAAAAACTAGCTGCAAAGACATGGTCACAATCGCATGAATTAACTCATTCCAAATATAGCTGATTTACGGCGTCTCTAATACATTGCCATAGTTCTACTCAAATTCTAGTCAAACAGGGATATGCCAATCATCACAAAAATTTCAAACAATGTCATGGCGTCATCATTAACATCAGAAGGAAACAACTTACATGCGCCGTCCCAACAATACGTGGTGCTATCTGCTTTGTCGATCGCGTAGATGATGCCATTGTGTTCAATAGCATCACAGAAGTGTGTATCAGCTTTGATGACGATCCACTGTGAGCTGAGCTATCTCCAGCTAAAGAAGGCACCGGCGGAAAGATAGGCGAGTCCCTTGTCGAACAAGGCAATTAGCTTGAAGTCTGCGTAATCCGCATGTCGTGTGGGCACTTGGCAGATTACAATCTTCTGCAAAACAAGGTGCGTCCAACTAACGATGTAATCTAGATGACTTGTACCGCGACGGTAAAACTCTATATCATCCAACGGAGGAAGGATAATCTCATGAGAGGTCTGGAAGTTCACGAGCACCAAATTTTTCCCGTCTTCTTTGATGGCAACCATCCAGTGGGAGTTCATGCCGACCTAGTACATACCCGCAAGAAGTTTCGGGCGATGGTGATCGGATCGAAGTCAAGGGAAATGATGTATGGCGACCCACTACATACCTGCAAAGAAGTTTCGGCTAATGGAGGTCGGATTGAAGTCGAGGGGCATCATGTACGCCTCCGTATCATGGTGAGAAAATCTCGCAAGACCAGATAGCAGCAAGCAGGGTGTCTTGAAAAGCTTAGGCCTTGCTTCGACGATGGCCGTGTGCATGCCCCTCGAGCATGGAGCCAGCTGCAGGGTGCTCAACATATCCATACACGAACAACAGAGGTCGAGGACGTCACTTGGGAGATTGCTCAAATCACGGCTCATATGGATGCTGCTTGGTTCGCGTTCAGCCATGGAGTTTGGAAGGTGGGGTTTTGGGGAGCTTGATTTACGGGGGAGAAGGCTCTCGGTGCTGGAGCGGCTAGCGAGGGAATAGTGGTACTAGGGGAGGCGAGCGAGGCGAGGGTACGCGGGGGCACAGTGAGATGATGAAGAGTGACCTCAGGATCTCCGGCGAGACGGATATGGAGATGGAGTGGTGCTAGGGGAGAGGGAGACGAGGCTCGGCATGTTATACAGCAGCGGTGACAGTGACTGCACAGTGCACAAAGTGAGGCTGACTTTGGTAACTCGAACATGCCGCCTGGACTGGTCTCACCTCGGGTGCATGGTCTTGTCACTTCACTATGAGGACTGGATGAATTATAGTATTTTGACCATCAAGTGTACCACAGTTGTACTACTACTACTACTAGTAGGAGTAGTAGGAACATGAGTAGTACTCCCGTACAGGGACACATGCAGAGATGTTTAAAAAAAGGAACACATGTAGTGCTAGAAGGATGGGCACGTACAGGGACAGGCCCCACTCCTCAGTCTACCTGCGTAGCGTTTTCGTTTAGTCTACCTAGCTATCTAATCAACTACCTGCAGGCCACTTCTCCCATTTACTTCTCCATCGGGAACCAATTTTCCTCGGCTTCTTCACTACCCTTCATCTTCATTTGCATCCAAACCACACTGCATTCACATTGATTTAACCTCTTCACATCCTCCTGGAGTAATTCCGAAGCCCCTATAAATAATCATCTTCTTTAGTTAGACTAGCCATCTAATCCTAATTCTCCAAACCATAGCCCTTCGGTCCAGCGGTTCCAAACGGCGAAAGAGATTGAGATGCAGGTTTTTAGTGTCCAACATGTCCTCGTTGAGCATAGTTGCCACAGTCACCGACCACCCAAGGGTTGTTCAGAAGTGGATCAACAATGTATGCAACTCCCTCCAAAAGGTAGAGATGAAGGTCATTGGTCTTGACACAGAGTACATGGAGCGTTCCACTGGGAAGATCCAACGCGCCGCCGTCCTTCAGCTGTGCCTCAAAGATGATGTTTTGGTGTACTACATCATACACGCACCCTCCATACCAGGTGAGCTTCATGATTTCTTGTCTTAGGAGGACATATAGTTCTATGGGGCAGCCATCATAGGGGACAAACATAAGTTGGAGCCGTACAACCTTGATTTGGAAAGCATCGCTGACATACAAACCAAAATAAAAATTTCTGTAGTAGATTGTGATAAACCGACACCATCCCTATTCGACGTAGCAAATTTTGTGCTCGAAACAAATCATCAGAAGGGTGATGAGATGCTGACATTAAGGTCGTCTGGATGGGAGAATTATCCCTTGACGTACGAGCGGATAAAATATGCCGCCCTCGATGCCCATGTGAGTTTGGAGATAGCTGCAAGGTCGAGAGAGCTTGTTGCGAAGCCGTCTCCCACAGAAAATGAGAACAACAACAAGAAGAAGATGATGCACCAGCAGCAGGGCATTATGGATGGGTGAACTATTTCCTCTGTTGTAAAAAAATTATTCCCTCTCTGTGAATATTGATATAGATGGACTATTGCGATGGTGTGCATGTCTTTGGAACAAGTAGTAGCGTGGGTGCGCTTGACTATAAGGAACTATTTATCCGCCTAGCTTTCTCTGCTACTCCTTCCAGTGGTCGGTATGCAATGCATGTGTCCGTAGACATGACAGCTTGTCCATGGAAGTTCAACTACAACGACCATCACATTTCATCCACTACCACTCGCGATTCCCACGACGCCGCTCCAACCCATGGCACCACGTCCCCCGACGTGCGCCTCACCCCTCTCGGCCGCACCGCCCCTCTGCCTTTGTGTGCATGACATGTGGGCCAACTGAAATGCAGCAAGCATGAAGTTTTTACCACAACCATACTCTCGAAAAAAGTTTCTACCACAGCCACACGTGATTCTCACGACGCCGCTCGAACCCATGACACCACACGTCCCCCGACCTGCGGCTCACCCCTCTCGGCCCCACTGCCCCTCTGCCTTCGGGAGAATTACATGTGGACCAGCCACCTATCGGGTCCACTTGTTATTGACTCAAAGGCAGGTGTCGTAAGGCACTGAAGCTCAGACCTGAGGGCCCCTAGAGGTAAATGTAACTCATGCGCCAGGCCTTGTGGTGCTACCGCTGCACGAACTCGTGGCAAACTCGAGATTTGTTTCTTTACTATACGTGCACGCAACGATTTAATGGACATTGTAATCTCAACATGTGATGAGGAGCTATAAATTTGAATTTGAAACTTATAAGCCAAAAAAAATTCAAAACAAATAAACTAGGAGAGAGGGAGTATACCGTAGGATGTGTCCCATACGAAATAAGTCCCCTGGTTTGTCACCAGAAGATGCGGTTAGGAAGGAGCACAATGTCTTCGTACTCGTATGGCAACAAATCTGCCGCAGACAACATTGTCCACCTTTGACCGCCATGTGCAAGGTTCATGCTATCTTCTTCAATCTCACTGTGGTTCCATCATACCAATTCATGTGGTGGCGTGTTGCATGGATTATCCCAATGTTGGGCAAAGGTTCTACGGGAACGGCGTCACCGTTGTAAATGTTGTGCAAATTGATGTTGGTACCCTCGCATACATATGCAAGCCCATCTCCACTCGCACCAAGCCTAACCTATGAAACAGTGGGCAGGGGGAGAATTAGGAAATGGACACGGAAGTAATATTTAGAATGCATTTACTACATGATCAAACTCATCTTACCTGCTCATTGGACAAAATCTGAGTGCCCCTCAACGTCGGCATCTCAAGGGGCGTCAACTTGCAACTATGGCCACGCCGCACTGGAGAGACCCCCAAGGAAACATCCTCGTGCGTTGCACGGAACATCAAGATGCATTTGTATGAGTAGTTTATCTTGTGAGAGAAAAGGATGAACGAGGGAAGGCCTTATTTGCAAATGTGGAGAGGGGTGTAGGTTTCTTTTTGCAAAATTGACACAGTTTTCTTCCTATCCATCAGATATAAATCAGACGACCTATATTGCAGGGTGGCAGGCACACCATCATCACCAACTCTGTTTTTTATAAGAGTAGAGACTAGAAGATGCCCGTGCGTTGCACGGAACATCAAGATCTTGTGGGAGAAAAGGACGAACGAGGGTAGGCCTTATCTGCAAATGTGGAGAGGAGTGCGGGTAAATTGTCATAGTTTCCTTCCTATCCATTAGATATAGACCGGATAGGGGTGTGGGTATTTTTTTTGCAAAATTTCCATAGTTTCCTTCCTATCCATCAGAAATAAATCGGACGGCCTATACTGCAGGATGGCAGGCACACCATCATCAACAACTCTGTTTTTTATAAGATAGAGTAGAGATAGAGATAGAGACTACTACTACCACCAATGTGCTGGCCCGTGCGTTGCAATGGATCCAAAGTAGTAGAGTAATACTTGTTCACGGGCTTGAAATATAAACACTCTAGTTTTGATATACATATATCAGTAAAAGTAAATCATGCTTCACTCAAAATATATTCCTCGGGCTGTTTTGATGGTTTGAAGATAACAGGTTTCAAAAAAATTGGAGATGTTTTTTTACATTTTGTAGCGTGGCACGGCATCTGATGCACCTAAGCGTCTGAAAAAAAATTGAGTTTGGGTCGATGGCACACCCTACAGTAAGATGCCCGTATGGGCTTCTTTTATAACTAGCAAGATGCCCGTGCATTGCAGGGAACATCAAGATGCATTTTTTACAAAACACCTGTTGTGATTGACCCTTGCAGGAGTAAGACCATGTGTAAAAACTAATGATATCTCGAGAATTTTATCGGAAAAATGGTATCTTAGGAACAAGTTTTCTATACTACTACTCCTTGCAGTGAGCAGTATGCAATGCATGTGTCAACAGACATGGCAGCCTGTCTATGGAAGTTGAACCACGACAACCATCACATTTCTTGTTTCTACCACTGCCACACCCACACGCGATTCCCACGACTCCACTCCAACCCAAGGCACGACATCCCCCGACGTGTGACTCATCCCTCTCGGCCCCACCGCTCCTCTACCTTTATGTGCATGACATGCAGGCCAGCTGAACTGCAGCGACCATCAACTTTCTACTAGAGCCACACCCGATTGGACACGGTTTGCCTGCTCCGCTCCTGTGCTCCGATCCGTACTCCCGCACCATCGAATTTTCATCTAGCGGCTGCGACACATTTCATCCTGGGCATCAATCCTCAGCTAGACTACTTCTGTACTATAGGTAGTACCCGCTGGTGTGGCCATCTAGGCCTCGTAACGCCTCGACGCCCATCTGTGGCACCCTCGCCATGGCCACGCCACCACCGGCCGGTTCATCTCGAACGAGTGAGTCATGAACCACGCCACCACCATGAGAATGAGATGTGGGCCAGACGCATTTAAGGTCCGCATGTCATTGACTCATAGGCCGGTGCACTAAGCCACTGAAGCTTGGTCCCGTGGGCCCCGAGAGTGAAATGTAACTCCTGCGGCAGGCCTTGTGGTGCTCCCGGAGTATGAGCTCGTGCCAAACCCAAATCTCTACTCTCTATATCTATATACTTATACTTATACTTATACTTATACTTATACTTATACTTATACTTACTCTTATAAAAAATAGAGTTGGTGATGATGGTGTGCCTGCCATCCTGCAATATAGGTCGTCCGATTTATATCTAACGGATAGGAAGGAAACTATGGCAATTTTGCAAAAAGATACCCACACCCCTCTCCACATCTGCAAATAAGGCCTTGCCTCATTCATCCTTATCTCCCACAACATAAACTACTCATACAAATGCATCTTGATTTTCCATGCAACGCATGGGCATCTTGCTAGTTATGAATAAATAACACTGTATCAATGAGCCCCATCAGACACCAAATTTCTTGGCTTCCGTTCTACAGCTAGATCTTCCCATCGTTTCTGTTTTCCAACCCGGCGGCGGGCGGGGTGCGGTTTGCCAATAGTCAGTTTGCTCAATGACGGTCCCACATGAAAGTGAAAATGCTAGGAAACATGCCTTCCCTAGCTATGTGGCATGCCAGACTGGCCGTGGAGTACTCCCGATTCCCGGGTGTGTGGGGGTGGGACGCGAACGCGGCAGGCCTTTTCCTTTTAGTGGCAATGTGCCCATGCATTGCGACGGATCCAAAGTACTAGAATAGTAGTACTTGTTCACAAACTTGAAAGAAATCACTCACTACTAGGAAAAGGTCTATAGATAGGATTGATACTAATGGCGCATCATGGAAGCAGTGCGCCACTACTATATACTAATGGCGCACCGGTTGGTGATGCGCCATTAGTGTGGAAGACACTAATGGCGCACCAGAAACAAGGTGCGCTACTAGTATTAATTTTTTTTTCCATTTTTCCATACAAACTAATGGCGCATCAGGTCAAAGTGCGCCATTACTAGTTCTAACTAGTAATGGCGCACCAGGCAGACAGTGCGCCATTACTGTAATTTTTTTTATTCTTTTTTTTGCAAAAATACTAATGGCGCACCGTTTCACAGTGCGCCATTACTAGTTTAAACTAGTAATGGCGCACTATTACCCTGTGCGCCATTAGTATATTTTTTTTACTTTTTGCAAAACTACTAATGGCGCACCACCTGCAGGTGCGCCATTAGTAACCAGGGTTACTAATGGCGCATTTGCTGGTGGTGCGCCATTAGTAACCTGGGACCCCAAGAAGATATTTTGGACAGCCCCACACCTACCCACTCACTTTCCCCACTTCATTCCCTCCACCTCCTTCTCCAAGCTTTCGGCTGCCTCCTCCTCCTCACCTCATTTCCACCATAGATTCATCAAAATTAAGTGGTGAAATTACCTTTTTTTGATAGGTAAGTAAGGGGAAAGCTATCTTCATGATGTAGATCTACTTTTTTCTCCCTAGCTCGCTCCAACAACATGCACATGCACTTTTTGTGGCCTAGCTAGATCTATGTATGTTTGTGGTGTTGCATGTGTTTGTGGTGTTGCATATATGTTTGTGTTTGAAGGTACCGGTATTTGAAATGCGATAGTTGCCAATATTTTGCCGGAATGTTTTGATTCATTTCCGTTTCGGCGAGAATTTTGGCACTATGCAATCTTTTTGGTCCTATTTTTAGGGAAGGCCATGCCAAATTTTTTCTTGGTTCTAAAATATAGTTTTGCTCTAACCCGCAGGCGACCATGGTCCGCACGATGACTGAAGGCATCGTGAATAGGTTTTTGAGCTCTGCGAAGGCCGAGATGCTTCAAAAGAACGAGACGGAGATAAGATGTCCGTGTCGAAGATGCAAGCTGAAGAGCCTTATTGCGGACCCGGATTCCGGGCAGGTGCGGGACCACCTGGTCTTGCGTGGTTTCATGGATGGCTATCGGTGGCAAGGTGATGAAGATGACTATGAAGTCGTCCATGGGGGCCGGGCAAGAAATGAGGAAGGGCAACAAGACAAGTACCACCGCGGCGAGGGCGGGCGAGAAGACAAAGAATCTCCAGGACATGATCACGACGGTGATGCTGTACACAGTCATCATGTAGAAGATGTCGTACATGATGATGAGGAAGATCAAGACGAAGGGCATGATCATGAAGATGAAGATGCCGGAGCAGACGACGATGGAGGCTGGGTGCAGGACCCTCATATTCAAGAGCTGCTTCTCAAGCAGACGGATAACGCAAGAGCTGCCGCCCGAGAGAAAGCCAAGCTGGATCAACTGGAGATAGACACGGTTACTCAATTGTATGAAGGATGCAGGCCCGAGGATACCCGCCTGAAAGTAATGCTCATGGCTCTGGAGATGAAGGTAAAACACAAAATGACCGACGCATGCTTCGACGAGAACATGTCATTCTGGCATGAACGTCTTCCCAAGGGGAACAAGTGCCCAACCAGTTTCGAGGAGGCGAAGAAAATCGTGTGTCCTCTGGATTTACCGCATGTGAAATACCATGTGTGCATGAACAATTGTATCATTTATCGGGACGAGCACGCGGAGTCTACCATATGTCCGGTGTGCGGCGTCACTCGATACAAGAAGAGGAAGAAAGCGCCTCGAAAATCGGTGTGGTACTTTCCGATCACTCCTCGTCTGCAGCGGTATTTTGCGGACCCTAAGGTAGCAAAGCTCCTGCGTTGGCACGCGGATAGGGAGGAGAAGAAGCGGGAAGATGACGGAAATGATCCGGAAATAAATAAAAAAGACAAGATGCTGAGTCACCCTAAGGATGCGAGCCAGTGGCAAGCGTTGAACTTCGAATACCCAGAATTTGGGAAGGATCCAAGGAACATCGTGCTGGGCGCGAACACCGATGGAGTCAATCAGTTTGGTATCCAGAGAAGCACACATAGCACCTGGCCTGTGTTTGTGTGGATGTACAACCTTCCCCCCTGGTTGTGCATGAAGAGGAAGTACATTCACATGAGTATGCTAATTGAAGGGCCGAAACAACCAGGGAACGACATCAATCTGTATCTGGGGCTGCTGAAGGAGGAGCTAGACACGCTGTGGAAAACGCCAGCCAATACGTGGGACGCCGCAGAGAAAGAATATTTCCCTATGAGAGCCGCACTGCTCACGACGGTGCACGACTATCTCGGTTACGGATATCTCGCGGGGAAGGTAGTCCATGGATTTTCTAGATGCGTAAGGTGCATGGATGACACAATGTATCGCCAGCTAGATAGAGATCCCGGGTCTTCGAAAACCGTGTTCATGGGACATCGAAGGTGGCTTCGCGACAATGACCCGTGGAGGAAACGCAAGGATCTGTTCGATGGTGAAACCGAACCCCGAAAACGCCCGTGTACGAGGAGCGGCGAGGAAATAGACGAGCTGTTGAAAAATTGGAAAGACTGCCCACTGCTGGGAAAGAAGCAAAAGGCGCCAGAGCCGGGAAAGAAGCGAAAGGTGCCAGAGCCGCTGCTGAAGGTATGGAAAACAAGGTCTGTTTTCTGGGACTTGCCGTACTGGAAGATCCACCGTGTGCCTCAAAGCCTTGATGTCAAAGATGGGCCGAAAGCAAGGGCAGACTTGAAATCAATGGGCATCAGGCAGGAGCTTCACACTAATGATGATGATGATGATGAGGCAAAGCAGGACACAGAAAGTCGTCGCAAAGGCAAAAAGGCCAAGAAGACCGGAAATGACTACCCTCCCGCGTGCTTCACTCTAAGTCAGGAGGAGATCGAGCAGTTTTTCACCTGCCTCCTAGGAGTAAAACTTCCTTACGGTTACGCGGGGAAGATAAGCAGATACCTAGACCCAGCGAAGCAGAAGTTCAGCGGGATGAAGTCTCATGACTGTCACGTGCTGATGACGCAGATACTTCCAGTTGCAATCTGTGGGATCATGGACGCGCACGTCCGTGAAACACTATTTGGCCTATGCAACTTTTTCGACGTCATCTCTCGGAAGTCGATTGGCGTGAGGCAACTCAGAAGGCTACAGGAAGAGATCGTGGTGATACTATGCGAGCTTGAGATGTACTTCCCGCCCGCATTCTTCGACGTTATGGTGCATCTGCTGGTCCATATCGTGGAGGATATCATCCAACTCGGGCCGATGTTCCTGCACAGCATGATGCCGTTCGAAAGGATGAATGGTGTCATCAAAGGATACGTTCGCAACATGTCACGTCCAGAGGGAAGTATAGCCAGGGGCTTTCTGACCGAAGAGTGCATCTCCTACTGCACGAATTATCTAGGCATCGAGAACCCCGTTGGTCTGCCCGTCAACAGGCACCTCGACAGGCTCGCTGGATGGGGTCACCGTGAGGGTCGCCGTGAAATGCATGTAGACTTCGAGGGTCGACTCGCCGACTTTGAAAGAGCAAACCTAGTCGCGCTACAACACATAGACGTGGTCGATCCTTGGGTGGTCGAGCACAAAACCTTTATTGAGAAGACGTACAACGACAGGCTCACTGGATGGGGTCACCGTGAGGGTCGCCGCGAAATGCATGTCGACTTCGAGGGTCGACTCGCCGACTTTGAAAGAGCAAACCTAGTCGCGCTACAACACATAGACATGGTCGATCCTTGGGTGGTAGAGCACAAAACCTTTATTGAGAAGACGTACAATGACCGAGGCCAACAGAGGACGGACGGAGATATACTCAAAGAGCACAACTCATGTTTCACGCGTTGGTTCAAGCAGAAGCTTCTGTCGTACCCTTTACATGAGGATTCTTCCGCGGAAGAACAACTCATATTCGCCTTGTCACAGGGCGCCGAGCACAACCTGATGACCTATGAGGCGTACGATATCAACGGCTGCACATTCTACACCGAGGACAAGGACATGAAGAGCGATGGTTATCAGAACTCCGGGGTAACGATGGAATCCTACACCGGTAACGACAAGGACAGATACTACGGAAGGATCGAGGAGATCTGGGAGCTGAGCTACGCTGGAGAGAAGGTCCCGATGTTCCGTGTCAGATGGGCCAAGAGCGTCCTAAAAGAAGACCGGTATTTCACCACCATGGTTATACCCGAAGCCAAATCCAAGACCGCGGGCGCAAACGTCACCGCGAAAAATGAGCCATGGGTACTGGCTTCCCAAGTGGACCAATGCTTCTTCATTACCGACCCGTCAAAGCCCAGTCGTGTTGTCGTGAGGAGAGGCAAAAGGAAGATCATCGGAATGGATGGAGTAGCCAATGAGCAAGACTTCGACAAGTACGGCGACCCGAAGATCGAACATGACGACGACGATGAAGTAGCAGCACACACCACAAGAAGAAGCAGGACCACCCTACCTAAAGGACGTCCGTTCCACAAAAGAACTCCATTTGCGAAAAAGAAGGGCAAGAAGATTGTGAACAGATAGCTAGCTAAGATCGATTGTATTTAAATCTTAGTCTTCATTTCTCGATTGTATTTCATGGGCACTTTTTGATATCATGAATATTTTTAAATTTCATGGGCACTTTTTGAATTCATGAGGACACTTGATCTCGATCCCCCTCCATCTCGATCTTGATTCCCCCTCCATCTCGATCTCGATCCCCCTCCATCTCGATCCCACCCGCACCCTCCCCCGCTAGCTCCACCGCCGCCGACGACCCACCGCAAACCCTCCCCCGCTCCACCGCCGCCAACGGGCACCCCCCGCACCCTCCCCCTCTCCACCGCCGCCGCCGATGATATTTTCAAGTAACAAATTTGAACATATTTTTTAAAAAATTATTACTGTTTTTATAAAAAAATATTACTGTTATGATTAAAACAAAATTCTAATGGCGCACCGAGGGGTGGTGCGCCATTAGAATAGTCGTACTTATGGCACACGAGGGGGTGGTGTGCCATTAGAAAGCTTCCCCCCACACTAAATTCTAATGGTGCACCAAGGGGTGGTGCGCCATTAGAATAGTCGTACTTATGGCGCACGAGGGGGTGGTGCGCCATTAGAAAGCTTCCCCCCACACTAAATCCCCAATCTCTCTAATCTCTCCCCTGCCTCATCGATCTCACCCGCTGCCTCCCGTGTTCGCCGTCCCCCTCGCCGCCCCCTCGCCTCCTTCGCCGTCCCCGAGCAGCGTGGCCAGTCCGGACCAGGGAGGAGTGCCCCACGCACCCACCCGACCGCGCCACCGCCTCGTCTCCTCCCACCTCTCGCCCCTCCAGCCGGATCGGCGGAACCCCCTCCCCCGCCTCCCACCGCCTTCCCGCGCCGCCCACTCCGACCTCGCCGTCCCCGAGCAACAGCAGCAGCAGCAGCGCTCCGCCCCCTCGCGCTAGCCTAGGGCTTCCGCTCAGGTATCGCCCCCTGTGACCTTGGCCACTTCGTTGCCTCCTGGTAGAGCAGAGATTCTACTGCTTGTCTTGTGTTTTTCTGGGTTGCTGCGTGTGCGCGAGAGAGGAGAGGCGGGGATGGCTGGGCTGGGTGGGAACCCGTCTCGGCGAGTGGAGGAAATCTGAGAGAACACGGAGTAGTCCGTCAGATGTAGTGTAGAATTGACTTCGTTTGGGCCGTGTTCATGATAGATTGTGGTAGCATATAGCTTTCGGTTTGGACCCTGTCACCAGTCGGACTGCCCGTCTGAGCAATTCCGGGGCTGCTTTGTAGCACAGGGAGCTCGAAATTGTTGGTGTTGTCACTATGATTTGTGTGACTTTGTGATGCATGGACTTGTTCTACCCGTGGTCTATGTACTGGAGATTTCTGAGGTAGATGCTTTTGTTCATCATAGTATAAAAGGTCAGGTCATGGAGCAGCGCCAGGCTGCTTGGGGAATTGAGAAAAAGGAACACTCCATGGTGCAGAGATGTGTCAGCCTTGGCGCGGTTCTGTTTCCACAGTTATAACGCAAGAATGCCCCTGACCTCATAGACTTAACGCATACACACTTTGGCTGGAGCTTGCTAGCCAACGCTCCAGAATCCAGAAAATTTTCCACTACTAGGCTGCCGACAACCATTGCATATATCGGATGGACCCATGTGTGAGCACCTCCAGGGAAACATACCCAACCTTGTGGTCTCCAACAGTGCTTGTACTCTGCAATTCCATGCCTGTAGGCTACTAGGCTGTAAGCTGCACATGACTGAGTCTCCTGTTCTAGGTATCCCTGTCAAGGTTCCTAGATCAGCCCCTTGTGTGGCCTATTTGATTTGTAAAACTGTTGATGCTACTCCAAACATATTCTGCTACTGCTGCTTGTTTTTTCATAGTTCTCCCAGTGAACTTACTAGCATTTTATGTTACTGCTTGATTACTAGCATTGGGTAGCACCAGTAAACCTTATTTTGTGTATATTCACCTAGGTTACATCACCACAGCTCTATTTAAATCTCATTGCCGAAATTATATCTAGCAAATATCATCTCTGGCACTGCTTGTGCTTGTATGTGTTTGTAAATTGAAAACCTGGAGTAGAACAAGTCCATGCATCACAATCTATCATAATCTATTCCCCAAGCTATCACAATCTATCATAATTTATGTGTCCAGCTATCATAATCTATTCTTTGACCATGGCAGTAGCTGGCATTTTGTTATGATAATTTCAGTATATATCTTACTGTCCTTTGCTGATCTCGTTGTATTTGGATGATTTTTTTATCCTGTGAACTTGAATGTTGCAATGCTGTTTTCTTCAGAGGCTACTATCAAAAACTTGAGCTACTGTCTTGCAAAGATGATGATCATCTTGCTAGTTTGCTGTGTTTTGTCTCCGACCATTGTGTCGTGATGAACTTGCAGGTACCCCGAGTTGCCCTTGAGTTTGCCAGAATGTCGATTAACTTCCGTTCCGGCAAATTCGGGTACTCCATATGTCCTATTTTCAGCAAAGGTCATGCTAAAATTTTCCGTGAATTTTAGCATGACTTTGCTAAAAGTAGGACATATGGGGTACTTGCGACTAATGCATGGGCCGGGGTATCTTAGTACTTAGTTAAGTAGGATCAACTGCCCTGCCATTCTTGCTGCATTAAACCATAGGTGGCAATAGAGCCAAGTTATTAGGCCCAACTTAGAATTCTCCTTAGCATCGATAAACCCTAGATGATAAACCCAACATAGGTGGCAATAGAGCCAAGTGATTAGTGCCAAGTGATTAGGCCCAACCTAGGGTGCCTCAACATCGATAAACCCTAAATGATGAAAACTTAACTTGGCTGCCCCGGATGCCTCGGTGTCGATGAGAACCTAAATGATGTACGCTTAGGCTTTTAGGGTGCCTCGGCGTCGACAAACCCTAAATGATGAAAGCTTATGCTTTTAGGGTGCCTCGGTGTCGAAAAACCCTAAATGATGAGACCATGATCTTGTTCCTTGACAATAACCAACTTTTTGACCAAACTTTTTTCCTATTTAGAGAGAAACATGGCCCACAACGATGAGGTCGGTGGTTCGGGCGGCAAGCAATTCTGGGAGCTGTCCCAGCAGATGGAGGAAGAACCTCACCGCTATGAGGACGCCGCGGAAGACACCGATCCGGACTACACAACCCCTAGTGGCGTCGGGGATGAAACCACTGATGGTGCCGCTGAGGATGCCACCACAGATGATGGCGGCGCACACACAGATGGCAGCCAACCGAAGAAGCAAAGGAAGGACCGGCGCCCGAATGCGCTCTGCACCCTCAAGGAGGAATTCACTCAAGTGGACTCCGACGGGAATCCAACGGAGCCCAAACATATAGTCAAGGGGTACTCGGTTCAGCTCGGGTGCATTCTCCGGAGCACCGTCTCGATCAACACCGAGAACCTTAGGCATAAGGACCGAGGGAATTTGCGCAACCTCCTCTTCACGAAGCTGCACGAACGATACAAGTTCCCCGCCGAATTTGAAAACACACGCCTCTCAGGGAATAAAGTGAACAGTGCCACCCTCACGAAGATGAGCACGGCCCTGTCTACTTGGAAAAGCACGGTGAAGAGAATGATTGATAAAGGTGATAGTTTTGAGAAGATCAAGGTGAAATATCCTTTGATGAGCGAAGATGAGTACAAGGAGTTCAAGATCAAGTGCGAGAGCAATGCAACCTCCGAATCAAGTCAGTGGGGGAAAGAAATGCGGGAGTTGAACTTAGGGGAACACAAACTCGGTCCCGGCGGTTACAGAGTGGCGGAGCCTATATGGGACAAGGAGGACGCGGAGCGTGCCAAGCAAGTCCTACCGCCCCGCTTCGAGAAATATCGCGGTGACAAGCAGACCAGGAACTATGTCAGGGCCCGGTACAAGGAGGACCCGATAACAAAGGAGCTTACCACGGATCCGAAGACCAGGGCGCTTGAGCTTCTTCTGGTAAGGAATACACCCCCGCATAATTAGCTCCATATGGTTGCACTCTAATTAATCCCCAATATTTCTAAATGGTTCACGTTCCTTTCGCAGGACACTGAAAGCAGTAGCGCAGGGTTGTCTAAGAGCTCCCCTTTTGACACCCCTTTAAACAGGGCGTTGAACGTAATGGAAAACAAGGATTAGCTCACTAAGCCGACGTCAGCTGGTCGTGTGGCCAGCAAAGGCTTGTCCACAAAATGGGGGTCATACTATACCGCTGGTGTGCAGAAGGAGAAAAAGACCAGCTCGGAAAGCCAGACGCGCGAGGTTGAAGAACTCAAGGCACAAGTGGCGCGGATTTCAGAGCTTGTCCAAGAGCAAGTGCAACAACAACTTGTAACGACGCTCAACGCCATGGTGCCTACGTTGATTCACGGGCTGACGACGTGGATTGCGGGCGGCCAACAGGGGCCTCCCCCGGTTCCCAGCTTCACGGCCAGCAACTCGCACAGCGCGCAGGCGGCGCCATTGGTGTCTCCGGCGGCGGCGCCATTGGTGTCTCCGGCGGAGGCGGTATTCATGTCTCCGGCGCCGGCACGGGCATTGGAGCTTAATGCACCCAGGTGTACGCCGGCCGACACCTCGCCAACAAGCGCCCCCTCCGTCAGTTGCACGCCCGCCGTTGGCGGTGCCTCGACATTAGCCAAGCTCGACGGCATCACGGTAACTAAGCCTCTCGGCCGATGACTTCAACTCCTTGCCTTTGACTGGGCATCCCTGACGCCCTGTACATGTTTTCGCAGGGCACCGCCGACGTTCCTTGCACTCTTCTGCACTTCATGGGCACCGAGTTGGTCGATGTCGCCAAGGGCAGAATCGTTCAACCGGGCAACCCCATGTTCCACGGTAATCCGATGCCACCCACAATGTATAGGGTTGAAGTGGTTCGGGTGCTGCTAGGCTGCGACGAGCTGTTACCTTCGATTCGACCCGCTGGGGCCGACAAAGAAGATGAGATGACCCTCAGTGCCTGCATAAACTAGCCCCTGCTTTGGCCGAAGAGCCAGATTCGTTTGGGGGCGGGGGACACCACCCCACAGACAAGACCGCCAGTCGTGCCGGCGCCAAGCCATGGCAAGAACGCCGCAACGCTACCGGACCTGCCGGACATCCCTATGGCACAGGATTCGGACAGCCCTATGGCACAGGATCCGGACGGCGACGACAACGACGACAGTACATTTACCAACGTTGATAAGTACTTTGCCGAACATGGGTACGCTGACGAGTTCTGCGGGCCTCTTTCTCAAGAACCCAACCAAGACCACCGCGATCTAGCTGGTACGACGGAGAATTCCAATTGCAACAGGCGTCGTCTGGTGTTCAGTTCTCAGGACACGCCTCCAACTCCCGCCTTCACCGAGCCTCATATAGCTGAGGTGCGAAATATTATCAGCCCCAACACGCTCAAGAAGGCAGTCTGTGAGCAGAACTCGGTCCCATTACAGCAAATCAAGAAGAAGGGATGGAAACGAAAGACTAACAAGGGCGCCGGTGCGAGCCAGCCGGCACCGAGTTCGATCCGTGCTCAAGACGGGCCACCTTCACCTAAGGATATCTCGAGGAGGGTGCATGTGGAAGGTAGGGCGATGCTACCGCCAAATATGCTGAATGCTGCAACTGGTGCTATGCGGAGTCTGCACGACAGTGTTCTTTCTTTGGAGAAGCGGCATCTCAGAGAGAAGGATGTGGCATACCCGGTTTTCGTGGCCAAGGTGCCAGAGGGCAAGGGCTTTGTGGATGGCGACATCGGGGGTACGATCGTCCTGCGTTTTGATGACATCTTTGCTATGTTTAGCCTTCATCCGCTGCACTACACCTTCGTTCGGCTGTTTTCGCTGAGTATGGAGATGCGGATCATTAGAGACAAGACCCCGGACATCATGATAGTCGACCCCTTCTACATGCGTGCCAAGCACTTGAGCAGAGCTGGGGACCGCCAAGTTGCGAGTTCACACCTCGAAGGCGTCATTCTGGCAAACCCAGATAAGGATAACTTCCTTGTGGCTTACTTTCCCGAGTAAGTCATCCCTTAACCGCCCCGTAACATATGATTTCTTAGATTTCGATCGTTCTTTTTTTTTTCTAACATTCCGTGTTCTGTGCAGTGACACACATTGCACACTCATCCTCTTAAGCCCGAAATATTCCATGGCCACGTATTTCGACCCGAATCGTAACTCCAACATAGACTACACAAATGTCAAGAAAGTTCTTGATGATGTTCTCCCCGGCTACACCAAATCTGGAGGCACCTTCACCAGGGCAGTTCGTAAGTATGGCAAGCACATGTTCTCACACAATACGAAGCTCTGCTGTGTCAAGCAGCCGCCTGGCGGTCAGAAGGATGCCTACTACGCCCTCCATCACATGCGGGCGATCGTAAGGGACCATCATCAACTTCTGCTACCAGATAAACTCAAAGATTGGGCCGCGAGCTTGTCGGCAGTCCAGGACGCAGACCTCAGACAAGAATTCTTTCGCATCCAGTCGGAGTTTGCGGACATCATCCATCAAGATGTCCTTCATACCTCGGGGCAGTTCTTCCTCAGATATCAACCGTCCAACAGTGAGATAGATGAAACGCTACAAATGCAGGGTGACAACGACCGCGATTTCATGACCATCACGACAGACGGCGGCTTCATCCACATTCCTGTCCGATGAGTCGAGTCGAAAGTAGTGATGTGTAGTTCTCAAACATTGATTGGCTCATGTTGTAATTATACTTTAATGAATTCGTATGTCTCTTTGGTTTGGACAGTCATTCAACTTAGATGTAATCGATGCTATTTATTAGTAGGACCATGAATCGTGCTATTAATGTCTTGCTTTTCTCTTCCGATACTTTTGTTGCATACTTACATATTGCTTATGTTTGTGTGTTGTTTGGCTTGTGCATAGAGATGCCGTCGTATGTCGTGTACAAGGGTAAGGTTCCCGAAGTCTACGATGACTGGGAGGAGTGTCGGAGAGAGGTTCACCGTTTCAGCGGTAACAGTTACAAAGGGTACACCACTAGGGCGGAGGCCGAATGTAGATACGCCCGCTATCTAGCGGGAGAGAGGAGGGAGCGTTGGAGGAACCGGATGAAGACCAGTTTGATCGCGATGATGCTCATCGTGATGACCACAGCTCTCTTCTATGTGATGGTAGTTTAGATGATCGATATCGACTTGTAATGTGAAGGCAAACTCGATACTCGCGTGCTTGAGACTTGTAATGTTTTATCCTTGTTCGGTCTTTTGAATTCGGAGACTAATATGATGAATTGTATTCGGAGACTAATCTTCTATTGTATTCGATGAATCTAATGTTGCTGTGTGCTGCTGTCTATATTCTGTCCAATAATGTATTTTGTAACCTGTGCAAAAATCAGAAAAGCAAAAAAAATAAAAATAAAACCTAATATTCATACTAATGGCGCACCACACAAGACACTAATGGCGCACTATGATCATCACACTAATGGCGCATTAACTACTGGTGCGCCATTAGAATGCCAAAGCACATGGGTACATATGGCCCCCTGGGAGGCATTCTAATGGCGCACTGCAGGCTATACTAATGGCGCACTACGTGGTGCGCCAGTAGAAGGCAAATTCGGTGCGCCACTAGCATGCCTTTTCCTAGTAGTGACTCTTGTTTTGATATACTCCTAATATATTACTTTTCACTCAAAATATATTTCTCAGGCTGTTTTGATGAGGCGAGGGAGTGATGTGGTCGCTTTCAAGATAATAAAGGGGTTTTGTGCAAATTGGAGCAGAGAAGTGGGCTATTGTTGCAAAAATGCCCCAACTTACCTCAGAGCTTTTAGATGCAGATCTAATGGTCAGAAACGACGGATGGCAGACACACCACCATCACCAACTGAGTCTTTCATAGGAGTAGGAGTAGAGGAAAATGTATAAATTTTAACATTTGGTTCTGCTCCTTGGCATGATCGATAGATAGAAATAACGTTTGGAAACGCTAGGGTGGGGCTATTTCCGCCAGATAAGCAGGGTATGTAGTAGCTAGGTTGGCGCATCGTCGGTTTGGTCACATGCGGTCCGACATGTTCTAGTGTTTCTAGCAAGATGCCCGTGCATTGAATGAAGTTGATGGAAAAGGTAAGCACAACTTATAAATTGACAGATGGGGTACTAGTTATAGTGATGCATAAAATTAAGCAAAGCGATCGCACATATCGGTATTAACTGGAATGAGAATGCAATAGCACAATAAGAATTAAGGTCACGGTGATGCGATCGCAGTGGCGGTTATAGGAGGCAAGAGGAAAGATGCATCCATCAACGTACGACCTCCTCCTCCTCAACTTAGTGCGCCGGGCCACCGACCGGCGGCTAAGGAGCGATGGCTTTTGTGGCGAGGTCAAGGTGCTTCACAGTAAAGGCATCCAAGGCTTCCAGTCGGTTGAGGAAGGCCAATGTCGTAGCGTCCTCAATGGCCTTGTAGATACCTATGTACACAATTTGCTCATACATGTGAATGTGTAGGTCGACAAATTCTTGTAGGGCGAGGCGCCTCGCGGTGAGCGCGACCTCTAGGTGGACATTCTTCGTGGCATCGGTTCCGGCCATGGAGGTCGATTAGGGTGACAGGCAATGAGGAGCCCAGGTGTGCGGGCTAGAGGAGTACGGCGATGTCGTCCCCGAGCTTCTTGAGGACGGTGAACTTGTTGGTGGTGGCAATGATCATCTGGTCCAACTGAGAGTCGTAGTTGGCGTCAACGGCGGCCATCCATCGGTCGGTCGCGAACACCGTCTGGAGACGATCCTCGGCGCCATGCCGTAGGCCGGCATCGTGGACCATTTGGCACAGCCGCTTGGCGCTCGCGCACATCGCCGCCATGGGTCTGGAGTGAGCTCTTTTGCGCTTAGTGTAGGTGATTAGGCAAATGTTTATGTGCGTACAATGTGGTAGATGCATTGGAATGGAGGGGCGCCTTTATATGAGTGCAAACTGCTTTGCATTCACATCGTGCAGCCTCTTTTCCCGGTCCTCCTCCCATTACTTCCATGATGCATGCACGATGCTAATTGAAGGAGGATGCATCATTGGCCGTTCAACATTTCGGGAACCGCTACCCCTCCCTCGTCTGCATTAAAACCGTATCGGGAACTGCGCCGCCAGCTGTCAAATTGAATAGTACTGTGCCACCCGCTGCATGCCCGGCTAAACACGCCTTCTCGCCTCCATCAAACCCATTCGTTAAGCCCACATGCAAACCGAGAAACCTACTCCGGCCACACGTCCATTCATGAGCGGGCCAGAATTAAATGCAACACCAGCCGAGCTCGTCCCGTTCGCCCTCAGTTTAAACGAGGCCGGACGCCGACCAAGCTCCTACCATCCGCACTCTATTTAAACGAGTCCAGACAGACATCGGGCAAGAATCGCACCCCTCCACCGCTCCCCCATCTCCTCCTTCACCATTTTCTCCACTCTTCTGATGGCTTCCGAGGAGCCGTTCTCCGGCATACTACCCGGCTGGGGGCAAGGCCGCTCGGTGCTTCATCAACCTCGTTTGGCCCGACGGAGCCAGTTGCCGCCTCGATCTGGTGCGTGGTTCAGCAACTCGCCGCTCCAGTTCAGCTCGACGAGGAGTGGTGAGTTGCTCCACGCCGGTACGGCGGTGAGCACGCCTTTATGGGCGTCGTCGCTGATGACCCACAAGTATAGGGGATCTATCGTAGTCCTTTCGATAAGTAAGAGTGTCGAACCCAACGAGGAGTAGAAGGAAATGATAAGCGGTTTTCAGCAAGGTATTCTCTGCAAGTACTGAAATAAGTGGTAACAGATAGTTTTGTGATAAGATAATTTGTAATGAACAACAAGTAACAAAAGTAAATAAAGTGCAGCAAGGTGGCCCAATCCTTTTTATAGAAAAGGACAAGCCTGGACAAACTCTTATATGAGGAAAAACGCTCCCGAGGACACATGGGAATATCGTCAAGCTAGTTTTCATCACGTTCATATGATTCGCATTCGGTACTTTGATAATTTTACATGTGGGTGGACCGGTGCTTGGGTGCTGTTCTTACTTGAACAAGCATCCCACTAATGATTAACCTCTATTGCAAGCATCCACAACTACAACAAAAGTATTAAGGTAAACCTAACCATAGCATGAAACATATGGATCATCAGCCCCTTACGAAGCAACGCATAAACTAGGGTTTAAGCTTCTGTCACTCTAGCAACCCATCATCTACTTATTACTTCCCAATGCCTTCCTCTAGTCCCAAATAATGGTGAAGTGTTATGTAGTCAACGTTCACATAACACCACTAGAGGCTAGACAACATACATCTCATCGAAATATCGAACGAATACCAAATTCACATGACTACTAATAGCAAGACTTCTCCCTTGTCCTCGGGAACAAACGTAACTACTCACAAAGCATATTCATGTTCATAATCAGAGGGGTAATAATATGCATAAAAGATCTGAACATATGATCTTCCACCAATTAAACCAACTAGCATCAACTACAAGGAGTAATTAACACTACTAGCAACCTACTAGCACCAATCCCGGACATGGAGACAAGAATTGGATACAAGAGATGAACTAGGGTTTTGAGATGAGATGGTGCTGATGAAGATGTTGATGGAGATTTCCCTCTCCCGATGAGAGGAGCATTGGTGATGATGATGGCGATGATTTCCCCCTCTGGTAGGGAAGTTTCCCCGGCAGAACAGCTCTGCCGGAGCCCTAGATTGGTTCCGCCAAGGTTCCGCCTCGTGGTGGCAGAGTTTCGTCCCGAAAGATTGCTTCTGGTTTTTTTCTCGACGGAAGACTTCATATAGCAGAAGATGGTCATCGGAGAGCCACCAGGGGGCCCACGAGGTAGGGGGCGCGCCCTAGGGGGCGGGGTGCCCCCCACCCTCGTGGACAGGGTGTGGGCCCCCTGGTCTTCATCTTTGGCGAGGATTTTTCATTATTTATTATAAGGTATTCTGTGGAGTTTCAGGACTTTTGGAGTTGTGCAGAATAGGTCTCTAATATTTGCTACTTTTCCAGCCTAGAATTCCAGCTGCCGGCATTCTCCCTCCTTATGTAAACCTTATAAAATAAGAGAGAATAGACATAAGTATTGTGACGTAATGTGAAATAACAGCCCATAATGCAATAAATATTGATATAAAAGCATGATGCAAAATCGACGTATCAACTCCCCCAAGCTTAGACCTCGCTTGTCCTCAAGCGGAAGCCGATAACAATAAATATGTCCCCATGTTTAGAGGTAGAGGCGTCGATAAAAATAAAATACGGACATGGAGGCATCATGATTATTCTCATAATATCAACATATATATATATTGTCATATGATTACTTATGTTCAAGTGATGATCTATTCACAATGCAAAAGTATGAATCAGAAACCTTATTGAGAACGAACAAACTATAACCTCAGTCATTGAAGCAATTGCAATTTATCATAACATCAGAAAGAGTCTATGTCAGAGCTAAAAAGCAAGTCCACATACTCAGCTATCACCTAGTCCTTCATAATTGCTAACACTCACGCAATACTTGTGGTTACGGAGTTTTAATCGGACACAGAGAAATATAGGGGCTTATAGTTTCGCCCCACAACCTTTTACCTCGAGGGTAATGTCAACAATAATAACTCATGCCCCCCTACATCCAATGAGATATATATATATATATATATATATATATATATATCAGGTTCTTTCCAACATGCTGGGCTTGCCAAAGGATAAAATGAAAAAGGAAAGGTGAACATCACCATGACACTTGCATAAGGTAGAAGATAATAATAAAAGATTGGCCCTTCGCAGAGGGAAGAAAAAGTTGCCATGTGCTTTTATGGTTGGATGCACAAAATCTTAATGCAAAAGAACGTCACTTTATATTGCCCCTTGTGATATGAACCTTTATTATGCAGTCCGTCACTTTTATTACTTCCACATCACAAGATCGTATAAAGCTTATTTCTCCCCCACTAATCATACATATTAAGAGCAATTTTTATTGCTTTTCACCGATGACAACTTACTTTAAGGATCTTACTCAATCCATAGGTAGATATGGTGGACTCTCATGGCAAAACTGGTTTAAGGGTATTTGGAAGCACAAGTAGTATCTCTACTTGGTGCTGAGAATTTGGCTAGCATGAGGGGGAAAGGCAAGCTCAACATGTTGGATGATCCATGACAACATACTTTATCTCAGATATAAGAAAACATAACGCATTACGTTGTCTTCCTTGTCCAACATCAACTCTTTAGCATGTCATATTTTGATGAGTGCTCCCAATCATAAAAGATGTCAATAATAGTATATTTATATGTGAAACCTCTCTTTCCTTATTACTTCCTATTAATTGCAACGATGACCAAAGCTATGTCTGCCAACTCCCAACAACTTTTAATCGTCACACTCTTTCTATGTGAAGTCATTACTATCAATAAGATCAATATGAACTTTTGTTTCTTCTTATTCTTTTTCTCTTTTCTTTTATTCACCCAAGATCATAGCAAGAAAATCAACCCCTTGACTCAACACTGATCTTTATTATATAGCTCACGGACTCGATTACAAAGAGAGATCATAAGGCAAAACTCAAAACTAGATCATGCCATAAACTTTATTCTACTAGATCAAAATACTACTAATAGGATCGAACTAAGGAAAACGGTAAAGATAGGAGTTGTGATTGTGATACGATACCGGGGCACCTCCCCCAAGCTTGGCGGTTGCCAAGGGGAGTGACCATTCCCATGTGATTATGTCTCCTTGGTTGGTGAAGATGGAGGTGATGGATAGTCGCACATCGAGCGAAAGAGGTCCTCTAGCTTGCGAATAATGCCCTTGAGTGCAAGATATGCTCCTTCAAAAAAATATTTTCACTTGTGAGATACTTGTTTTGAATATGAGTTAACTCAATCATCTGGAAACCTTCAATCTCAGTTGGGGTAAGAAGGTTGTGATCAAGTTGAAGGATGTCTTCTGTTGCCGGAGCTTGGTTCTCCGTGGCCTTCTTGATCCCTTCATCCTTGTTGATCTCCATGTGTTCTTCCCTCTTCAGCTCTATCTTCATTAGCCAGGCATCTTTGTCACCGTTGTTGGAGGAGGGGGACGACATGATGCCTGGCCTTGACAACCCTGACAGAGAACAGCCCAAAACAAGAACAGAGGATATTTGCGTGATACGGGAGTCAAAACCTTCGGGAGAATATATAGTGAATTTTTACCGACCAAAATACGTATTGTGCAGGAAAACGGAGTCCGGAAGGCACACGAGGTGCTCACGAGGTAGGGGGCGCGCCCTCCACCCTCGTGGGGCCCTCGTGTCCTTCCCAGACTGCTACTTAATTTTCTATTTTTCTAAATATTCCAAAACGGAGAAATATTGCCTTAAAAACTGTTTTGGAATCGGTTTACTTACCGTACCACATACCTATTCCTTTTCGGAGTCTGAAACGTTCTGGAAAGTGTCCCTTACGTATTCCTCTGGGGTTACGGTTTCAATAATATTGGTTTCAACATTTATGGGATTACGTGAGATATAATGTTTGATTCTTTGACCGTTTACCACCTTCGGATTTGTGCCTTCGAATTTGTTGATTTTTATGGCACCGGAATGATAGAGCTCCTCGATAACATAGAGGCCTTCCCATTTAGAGATATGTTTACCTGCAAAAAATCTTAAACGAGAGTTGTATAGCAATACATAATCACCTACATTAAACTCACACTATTGTATCCTTTTCTCATGCCATCTTTTAACCTTTTCTTTAAACAACTTGACATTTTCATAAGCTTGGGTTCTCCATTCATCAAGAGAGCTAATATCAAATAACCTCTTTTCACCGGCAAGTTTGAAATCATAATTGAGCTCTTTAATAGCCCAATATGCCTTATGTTCTAGTTCGAGAGGTAAGTGACATGCTTTTCCATATACCATTTTATACGGAGACATACCCATAGGATTTTTATATGCAGTTCTATAGGCCCATAATGCATCATCAAGTTTCTTGGACCAATTCTTTCTAGACCTATTGACAGTCTTTTGCAAAATTAATTTGAGTTCTCTATTACTCAATTCTACTTGACCACTAGACTGTGGGTGATACATAGATGCAATTCTATGATTGACGTCATATTTAGCAAGCATTTTACGGAAAGCACCATGAATAAAATGTGAACCACCATCAGTCACTAAATATCTAGGGACTCCAAACCTCGGAAAAATAACTTCTTTAAGCATTTTAATAGAAGTGTTATGATCAGCACTACTAGTTGGAATAGCTTCTACCCACTTAGTAACGTAATCAACAACAACTAAAATATGTGTATATCCATTAGAGGCAGGAAAAGGTCCCATATAATCAAAGCCCCAAACATCAAACGGTCCAATAACAAGTGAATAATTCATAGGCATTTCTTGACATCTACTAATATTACCAATTCTTTGACATTCATCACAAGATAGGACAAACTTATGGGCATCCTTGAAGAGAGTAGGCCAATAAAAACCGGATTGCAATACCTTATGTGCAGTTCTATCTCCCGCGTGGTGTCCTACATAAGTTTCAGATTGGCGCTTGCGTAGGATCTGTTCCTGTTCGTGCTTAGGTACACAACGTCTAATAACACCATCTACTCCTTTATAAAGATGTGGGTCATCCCAAAAGTAATGTCTCAAATCATAGAAGAACTTTTTCTTTTGTTGGTATGTGAAGCTAGGTGGTATGAATTTAGCAACAATGTAATTAGCGTAATCAGCATACCAAGGAGTACTACAAGAAGTACTTATGACATTTGATTGTTCATCAGGAAAGCTATCATCAATAGGTAGTGGGTCATCAAGAACATTCTCTAACCTAGATAAGTTGTCTGCAACGAGGTTCTCAGCTCCTCTTCTATCAACAATATGCAAATCAAATTCTTGTAGCAAGAGAACCCATCTAATAAGTCTAGGTTGAGCATCTTTCTTCTCCATAAGATATTTAATAGCAGCGTGATCAGTGTGGATAGTTACTTTAGAATCAACAATATAAGGTCTGAACTTATCACAAGCAAATACAACCGCTAAAAGTTCTTTTTCAATAGTAGTATAATTTCGTTGAGCATTGTCTAGAGTCTTACTAGCATAATGGATAACATTTAATTTCTTATCAACTCTTTGCCCTAGAACAACACCTACAGCATGATCGCTAGCATCACACATAATTTCAAAGGGTAAATTCCAATCAGGTGGCTGAACAATAGGTGCAGAGACTAATGCTTTCTTAAGTATTTCAAATGCTTCTACACAATCCTCATCAAAGACAAATGGTATATCTTTTTGTAATAAATTAGTCAGAGGCCGAGAAATTTTTGAGAAGTCCTTAATGAACCTCCTATAAAATCCGGCGTGACCAAGGAAACTTCTTATACCTTTGATGTCCTTGGGACACGACATCTTTTCAATAGCATCAAACTTGGCTTTATCAACTTCAATACCTCTTTCAGAAACTTTATGCCCCAAGACAATACCTTCATTAACCATAAAAGTGGCACTTTTCCCAATTCAAGAAAAGATTAGTTTCTTCACATCTCTGCAAAACTCGATCAAGATTGCTCAAGCAATCATCAAAAGAAGATCCATAGACGGAAAAGTCATCCATGAAAACCTCACAAATCTTTTCACAAAAGTCAGAGAATATAGCCAGCATGCATCTTTGAAAGGTAGCAGGTGCATTACATAAACCAAAAGGCATACGTCTATAAGCAAAAGTACCAAAAGGGCATGTAAAAGTAGTCTTTGATTGATCTTTAGCCAACACATGTATTTGAGAGAAACCAGAATAACCATCTAGAAAGCAGTAGTGTGTATGTTTGCATAATCTTTCTAGCATTTGATCGATAAAAGGTAAGGGGTAATGATCTTTCTTAGTAGCCTGATTTAATTTGCGGAAATCAATTACCATCCTATAACCTGTAATAATTCTTTGTGGAATCAATTCATCTTTATCATTAGGAACACCAGTAATACCTCCCTTCTTAGGGACACAATGAACAGGAATTACCCACTGACTATCAGCAACGGGATAAATTATACCTGCCTCCAGAAGCTTTAGTATTTCTTTTCTTACCACTTCTTTCATTTTAGGATTCAGACGTCGTTGAGGATCACAAACTGGTTTGGCATCTGCTTCCAAATTTATTTTATGTTGACATAGAGTGGGACTAATGCCCTTAAGATCATCAAGAGTATATCCAATAGCAGCACGGTGCTTCTTCCAAGTTTTCAATAATCTTTCTTCTTCATGATCTGAAAGGTTAGCACTAATAATAACAGGATATAACTTATTTTCATCAAGATAAGCATATTTAAGATTATCAGGCAACGATTTAAGCTCAAACACGGGATCACCCTTAGGTGGAGGGGGATCCCCTAGGATTTCAACAGGTAAATTGTGTTTCAGAATAGGTTCCTGGTTAAAGAATACATCATCTATTTCCCTTCTTTCATTCATAAACATATCATTCTCATGATCTAGCAAATATTGTTGTAAAGGATCACTAGGAGGTACGGCAATAGAAGCAAGACCAATAATTTCATCCTTACTAGACAATTCTTCTTCACGATGTTGTTTACTAAATTTAGAGAAATTAAATTCATGAGTCATATCATCTAAACCGACAGTAACAACATCCCTTGTGCAATCTGTGGTAGCATTAACAATATTTAAGAAGGGTCTACCAAATATAATGGGACAAAAGCTATCTTGTGGGGAACCAAGAACAAGAAAATCAGCAGGATATTTAGTTTTCCCACACAAGACTTCAACATCTCTAACAATTCCCATTGGTGAAATAGTATCTCTATTAGCAAGTTTAATAGTGACATCAATTTCTTCTAAATCAATAGGTGCAATGTCATGCATAATTTCTTTGTATAAGCCAATAGGTATTGCACTAGCATTAGCACCCATATCACATAAGCCATGATAACAATGTTCTCCTATTTTAACAGAAATAACAGGCACGCCTACCACAGGCCTATTTTTATCTTTAGCACAAGGTTTAGCAATTCTAGCAGTTTCACCGCAGAACTGAATAACATGCCCATCAATATTATCAGACAAGAGATCTTTAACAATAGCAATATTAGGTTCTACTTTAACTTGCTCAGGAGGTGTATATGTTTTAATATTGCTTTTACGAACCACAGTTGAAGCTTTAGCATGATCCTTTATCCTAACAGGGAAAGGTGGTTTCTTAACATAACAAGTAGGAACAATAGTATCATTATAAGTGACAATCTTTTCTTCAACTTTAATAGGTGCAGCTACTTTTACTTCTATGGGAGGATGATATTTAAACCACTTCTCCTTAGGGAGATCAACATAAGTAGCAAAAGATTCACAGAAAGAAGCTACTATGTCAGAATCAAGTCCATATTTAGTGCTAAACTTACAGAAAATATTGGTATCCATAAAAGATTTAACACAATCAAACTTAGGTGTCATACCTGACTCCTTACCTTCGTCGAGATCCCAATATTCAGAGTTGCATTTAATTCTATCCAATAAATCCCTTCTAAATCCAATAGTCTTCATCATAAAAGAGCCAGAACAAGAAGTATCGAGCATGATGCGATTATTTTCGGAAAGCCAAGCATAAATTTTTTGAAGAATTGTTTCTCTTGGGAGCTCATGATTGGGGCATGAATATAACATTGATCTAAGCCTACCCCAAGCTTGAGCGATGCTTTCTCCTTCGCAAGGCCAAAAATTATATATATAATTGTGGTCACGATGAACAAGATGCATAAGGTAATACTTTTGATGAAATTCCAATTTCAATCTTCTATAGTTCCATGATCTCGTATCATCACATAGCCTATACCATGTCAATGCATCTCCCTTCAAAGATAAAGGGAAGACCTTCTTCTTAGCAACATCATCGGATATACCTGCAAGCTTAAATAATCCACAAACTTCATCAGGATGCTTTGTTCCATCTCCTGTAAAAGGATTATCTAGCAGTTTTTCTATCATACCCGAAGGATACTCATAAGGAATTTCATTTTCAATAGGTTCAGTAGGTTGAGGAGCAACTCTTTCCTCTACTGGTCGGGGTGAAGATACCCCGAACAAGCCCCTCAGAGGATTACTTTCCATAGTAACAGGTGACAGTAAATTTCAGCACACTATATACATTTTTCCTTACCAAATTCCACCTACCAAAGGCGCTTCACTCCCCGGCAACAGCGCCAGAAAAGAGTCTTGATGACCCACAAGTATAGTGGATCTATCGTAGTCCTTTCGATAAGTAAGAGTGTCGAACCCAACGAGGAGCAGAAGGAAATGATAGCGGTTTTCAGCAAGGTATTCTCTGCAAGTACTGAAATAAGTGGTAACAGATAGTTTTGTGATAAGATAATTTGTAATGAGATACAAGTAATAAAAGTAAATAAAGTGCAGCAAGGTGGCCCAATCCTTTTTGTAGCAAAGGACAAGCCTGGACAAACTCTTATATAAGGAAAAGCGCTCCCGAGGACACATGGGAATATCATCAAGCTAGTTATCATGTTCATATGATTCGCGTTCGGTACTTTGATAATTTGACATGTGGGTGGACCGGTGCTTGGGTGCTGTTCTTAGTTGAACAAGTACCGCACTTATGATTAACCTCTATTGCAAGAATCCGTAACTACAACAAAAGTATTAAGGTAAACCTAACCATAGCATGAAACATATGGATCCAAATCAGCCCCTTATGAAGCAACGCATAAACTAGGGTTTAAGCTTCTGTCACTCTAGCAACCCATCATCTACTTATTACTTCCCAATGCCTTCCTCTAGGCCCAAATAATGGTGAAGTGTTATGTAGTCGACGTTCACATAACACCACTAGAGGCTAGACAACATACATCTCATCAAAATATCGAACCAATACCAAATTCACATGACTACTAATAGCAAGACTTCTCCCTTGTCCTCAGGAACAAACGTAACTACTCACAAAGCATATTCATGTTCATAATCAGAGGGTTAATAATATGCATAAAGGATCTGAACATATGATCTTCCACCAATTAAACCAACTAGCATCAACTACAAGGAGTAATTAACACTACTAGAAACCTATTAGCACCAATCCCGGACTTGGAGACTAGAATTGGATACAAGAGATGAACTAGGGTTTTGAGATGAGATGGTGATGATGAAGATGTTGATGGAGATTTCCCTCTCCCGATGGGAGGAGCGTTGGTGATGACGATGGCGATGATTTCCCCCTCCGAGATGGAAGTTTCCCCGGCAGATTGGTTCCTCCTCGTGGCGGTGGAGTTTCGTCCCGAAAGGTTGCTTCTGTTTTTTTTCGATGAAAGACTTCGTATAACAGAAGATGGTCATCGGAGAGCCACCAGGGGGCCCACGAGGTAGGGGGCGCACCCTAGGGGGGGGGGCGCCCCACCCTCGTGGACAGGGTGTGGGCCCCTCGGTATTCATCTTTGGCGAGGATTTTTCATTATTTATTGTAAGGTATTCCGTGGAGTTTCAGGACTTTTGGAGTTGTGCAGAATAGGTCTCTAGTACTTGCTCCTTTTCCAGCCTAGAATTCCAACTGCCGGCATTCTCCCTCCTTATGTAAACCTTATAAAATAAGAGAGAATAGCCATAAGTATTGTGACATAATGTGAAATAACAGCCCATAATGCAATAAATATCGATATAAAAGCATGATGCAAAATGGACATATCAGTCGCTGCCGCGTCGTACCTCGCCACCAGTGTCTGCGGTGGCCGCACCTCCCGTGTCTGTGGGCGCGCCTCCCGTGCCTGTGACAACGCCATGCAGGCAGAGACAGAAGCCGGGTGCATGGAGAGCGATGAGTCGGTGGCCAGCTTCTCCGTGTCCGCCGCCATCATCGAGGAGAAGTAGAACACGGGAGGCCGCCGCCACTTGGGTCCCATGAAGGCCACCGCTAAAGCGATGACTGCGCATTCAGGTTGTTTCTTTGCTGCTTCGTCTCTTCCGAGGACCTTTGTCGACCCCGCAAGTGTCTACCGGACATGAGGAAGACAAAGGGATCCGTCGGCGGACATTTAGATTAGGTACTCCCTCTCCGGCTAGCGGGAAATATTTGTTCTAAGAATGGATATATTGGATGTATCTATAACTAAAATAAGTCTAGATACATCCATTTCTAGGACAAGTATTTCTGGACGGAGGGAGTATTAATTATATCAAGAGAGCCAGATTAGCACCGCTTAGTTCATGTAAATGTAATGAAATCCACCATGTTTATATGAAGATCCGGCTTTTTTATATGAAATCCTGCATGCTTATATGAAAACAGTCCGTGTTTGCACGAATTTCATCTGGTTGGTTAGAGTTGTGAAAATGTATGCCGCTGGTGTTTGATGTCATCCTCCACGGAAGTAAACGGGAGGAAATTTGCCGGCTGCCGTTGGAGATGCTCTTATGCTGGAAATAATAGAGTCACATCCAATCCATTTGAGTTAATTGTGTGTATGATTCTCCCTCTATAAAAAGTTAATTGCATGTACAATATACACGTGACTTGCAGGGTGGCTACAACTTTGTACAGAAAGTTAAAAAGAAACAAGTCCATCCTTAATCTAGTATTCTAAGTACTCTATGGGTTCCACTGTCAGTACAGTAGCGAAAGAAGTATATATATTAAATAAGTAATATACAATATAAAAAATCTAAAGTTAAAGACATAATTCGAACTCGGGTCATTGCATTGCGAGCATCCGTTCCTAAATCCGTTCTGGAGATATATCTCCATGCCTACTCTTATACTCCATCCGTTCCTAAATATTTGTCTTTTTTAGATTTCACATGGACTACCACATATGGATGTGTATGTAGACATATTTTAGAGTGTAGATTCACTCATTTTGCTCGGTATGTAGTCACTTGTTGAAATCTCTAAAAAGACAAATATTTAGGAAGGGAGGGAGTAGAAAACAGAGTTGGTGATGATGGTGTGCGTGCCATCCTGCAATATAGGCCGTCGGATTTATATCTAACGGATAGGAAGGAAACTATGACAATTTTGCAAAAAGATACCCACACCCCTCTCCACGTTTGCAAATAAGGCCTTCTCTCGTTCATCCTTTTCTCTACTCTTACTAGTAATGTGCCCGTGCGTTGCAACAGATCCAAAATATAATATTACATGTTCAGAAACTTGAAAGAAAAACACTCTAGTTTGGTGTATATATCACTAAAAATATGCTCGTATTAGGTTTCACTCAAAATATATTCCTTGTGGCTGTTTTGATGAGGTGGAGGAGGGATCTGGTTGGTTTCAATATACTAAGGGGTTTCTGGAAATTGGATCAGATAAGTGCGGTCTTGTTGCAAAAAGCCAAGCCTTACATCATAGTCGTTAGATGCAGATCTGATGGTCATAAATGACGGATGGCAGACACACCATCATCACCAATTGAGTCTTTTATAGGAGTAGAGATAAAAAAACAGAGTTGGTGTTGATGGTGTGCCTGCCATCCGATTTATATCTGACGGATAGGAAGGAAACTATGGCAATTTTGCAAAAAGATACCCACACCCCTCTCCACATTTGCAAATAAGGCATTCCCTCGTTCATCCTCTGATACCAACTTGTAACGCCCTCGATGGGGCTATATCTCCCACATGTCGAAGCACAACTTAGAGGCATAACCGCATTGAAAGCAATGTCGCAAGTGAGGTAATCTTCACACAACCCATGTAATACATAAGGGAAAGAGATACATAGTTGGCTTACAATCGCCACTTCACACAATTATATGAATAAAGCATTACATCATCCAAATACACTAAAGGTCCGACTACGGAACCAAAATAAAAGAAGACTACCCCAAATGCTACACAGATCGTCGATCGACCCCAACTGGGCTCCACTACTGATCAACTTGAAACGAAACAACACAAAGGACGAGATCTTCATCGAGCTCCTCCTTGAGCTTGGTTGTGTCACCTGCACGGTTCAACGGCACCTGCAAACTGGTTTTGGAAGTATCTGTGAGTCACGGGGACTCAGCAATCTCACACCCTCGCGATCAAGACTATTTAAGCTTATGGGTAAGGTAAAAGGTATGAGGTGGAGCTGCAGCAAGCGACTCGCATATATGGTGGCTAACATACACAAATGAGAGCGAGAAGAGAAGGCAAAGCACGGTCGATAAAAGTATGATCAAGAAGTGATCGTAGAACAACCTACGTCAAGCATAACTCCAACACCGTGTTCACTTCCCGAACTCCGCCGAGAAGAGACCATCACGGTTACAGACGCGGTTGATGTATTTTAATTAAGGTCAACTTCAGGTTTTCTACAACCGTACATTAACAAATTCCCTTCTGCCCATAACCGCGGGCACGGCTTTCGAAAGTTCAAATCTCTGCAGGGGTGTCCCAACATAGCCCATCACAAGCTCTCACGGTCAACGAAGGATATTCCTTCTAGCGGGGATACCCAATCAGGCTCGGAATCCTGGTTACAAGACATTTCGACAATGGTAAAACAAGACCAGCAAAGCCACCCAAATGTGCCGACAAATCCCGATAGGAGCTGCACATATCTCGTTCTCAGGGCACACCGGATGAGCAAGATGTCGGGTAAGCCAGCCCAGAGTTTCCCCTGGTAGCCTCGGACATCGCTCAGTTGGACTAACACTTAGAGAAGCACTGGCCCGGGGGGGGGGTTAAAAAGATGACCCTTGAGCCGGCCGACTCAAGGGAAAGAAAAAGGCTAGGTGGCAAATGGTAAAACCAATGTTGGGCCTTGCTGGAGGAGTTTTATTGAAGGCGAACTGTCAGGGACTTCCCATTATGACCCAACCGCGTAAGGAACGCAAAATCCGGGAACATAACACCGATATAACGGAAACTAGGGCAGAAAGAGTGGAACAGAACACCAGGCATAAGGCCAAGCCTTCCACCCTTTACCAAGTATATAGATGCATTAATTAAACAAGAGATATTGTGATATCCCAACAAAATATCCATGTACCAACAAGGAACAAAGCTCCAATCTTCACCTGCAACTACCAACGCTATAAGAGGGGCTGAGCAAAGCGGTAACATAGCCAAACAACGGTTTTCTAGGACAAGGTGGGTTAGAGGCTTGGCTCAACAATATGGTAGGCATGATAAGCAAGTGGTAGGTATCGCAGCATAGGCATAGCAAAAGAGCAAGCAACTAGCAAGCAAAGATAGAAGTGATTTCGAGGGTATGGTCATCTTGCCTGAAATCCCGCAAGGAAGAAGAACGAGTCCATGAACAAGACAAACGGACATAGCCAACGGATCCTCACAAATGCAACGTTACCGGATTACCGAGAAGAAGCAACACCGGAAAGAAGCAAACAACATAGTAAACAACCACGACATGAACATGGCATGATGCGCAACCAAGTATGATGCATGTCTGGTTTAATGAAGCATGGCATGGCAAAGAGCACAAACAATCCTACAAATTAAGTGGAGCTCAATATGCAACGGGTTGCATATTGACGGAACACCACATCAATTATTTAGTTCTCTCTTGGTTATGAACTCACCAATATTAAATGTTGTTAAGCATGTTAGGAGGTGAAACATGAGTAGAAAATATAGTTAGGCACTTTAAATGAGGCCGGAAACAACAACAACAATTCCGGTAAATCCCCACATGCATTAGCAATTTAAATGCAAACAACAATTTAAACATTCTTGAAGTTGTTATCATGATGCGGATGACATGAACAAGTTTATGCAATTTTTATTAAAAGTTGACAAGAGCATTATGAAGCATTTGTCATCGTGGTGGAAACAAAAGGGGTGCCACGGCGACGATAACGAAACGGTGCCGGCAACGTTCCGGTTCCGACAACTCATTGAGACGTCTGTGCAAAAGAAAATGTGACAGGAGCGTGCAAAAGATGGTGGGGTGATCCCGGTAACCGGGTTCCCACGAGTTAGGGGCATGGAAACGAGTGGCAAAACGGACGCGGTGCAGACAAAGGGTGCGTCTCATACAACACAAGCATTCATTCTCGGACGCCGATCTCGGTGGTTATACCTTTGTAGCGTGCAAAGGGGACGGTTCTTGTTCGTAGAGGGAAGTAGGCGTTCTCACGATGATGGTAGTGGAAGTAGTCGATCTCGCATGCTCTAGGGTCGACGGTAGAGGTTCACATTTCATAGTCGTTCGGGGTCGCCGATAGTTGTACCCACTCATGGTTGGACTTGACGGATCCGATACCTCTGGACGTAGTGGTACATGTTCGTTTTTCGGAGAGGTACTTGGCGTACAACGGTCGCCGTGGTACTCGTCGGTCCATGAAGTCGTTCTCGTCGGTCTTTGCGAATCGTTCGGGCATCCGTGTGGTCTTGCCGGTGGGGTACTTGGCGCTTGCAGTCCAACTCCGAGGTCTTAGCCGTGTAGTCGAACTTGACGAAAACGGGTCTCGCTGGGGACTTGGCGCATCCATCAGGAACTTGTGGTACTTGGCGATGTACTTGCTAGTCCAAAAGAAACAAGACAGGAGGCTGGTGGTGCATCTGTCCGGTGAGGCCGAGGTGGATCTGGGGAGAACAAGTGTCGGTGTGGTTCCTGCTGTAGCTCGGGGAAGCTCCTGGCGAGGCCGTCGGGAACGTTGATGACAGGTGGGCGAGGAGGCAGAGGAGCTCAAGGGAGGCTCGGGCGGAGGAAGAAGTGGAGACATAGGAAGGCGAGGCCACGGACATCCAGGGCACCCGCGAGCAACAAGGGTGCAACAGCGCGGTGCCGGAGCATGGGCTCGCCGGGCGGCGCGGTCGCAGGGCAAGGTAAGGTCGAAGGAGCAGCAGGGAGCACGCAGGCGAAAGGAGCGGTGCTGGCGAAGTTCGAGGACGATGCCTTCGGTCAGCGAAGCACAGGCGCAGGGAAGGCGGAGTTCGTCAGCACGGGAGGCGCAGGAGACGGGTGCCGTGGTGCTCTGCTGCAGGGTGGCTGCGGATGGAGGAGGCGCGGGGAAAGGAGAGGGATCGAGAGGAAGTAGGACAGCGGGCGAGAGGTGGGGGTTGAGCGTGGCTCTCTGGCGGCGGTGTGGGAGAGATCGATGGGAGAGGGAGATAGCGAGAGATGGGGATCGGGCTCGGGAGGATGAGAGGGAGAGGAGTGGGATCGAGGGAGATGAGATCAGGCGCGCTCTCCCTGGCGGCGCTGGGTGGAAGGGTACGAGAGGGAGAGGTGCGCGAGGGATCGAAGGAGATGGTGGTCTCGGTCGGGCCTAGTGGCTGCTAGGGTTAGGTCCGGTAGGTGGGCTTGGGGCCGGCCCAGTAGAGAGGAGGGGTCAGCTGGGCTTGCTGGATTGGGCTCTCCCTCTCCTCTCTTTCTTCTTTAATTGAAAAGAAAATAGAGAGAGAGGAAAAATAAGGGGGTTAGGGAAAAAGAGTTTGAGCAGGAGGACAATTTTCGTAGACTCATAAAAAATAACATGACCACACAAAAATAGAAGTGGCAAGATTGCAGGAATTAAATTCAAATTCATTTGAATATAATTCAAATGATTTTGAATTGGGACTAGGTTCGGTGAGGCCAAAAATGTTCAAGTTTTTGGGAGAGCTCCGAAATATGATGAAAGAAATTTATGGCCATGTTGGAGACCGAGAATTAAGATAACAAAGGCATTGAGATATTTTGCAAGTGTGTTTGCGGTGAATCCAAATGAATGGAATATTTATAATAGCTCCCTAAATATTAGGAGGATAAAGTTATAAAGAGAAGTCACCAGGTGAATTCCCTCAGTTTAAATGGATCAAAGATCCATGCCATTTTTTAGTTGAGTTGCAAAGATTTATGAGATGATGGCATGATGACATGATGCAATGCACATGATGCAACGAACCAAACAAATCACATGACGAAACCCGGAAACCCTGGAAGGCATCTGAAGCTCCGGTCTTGGGGCGTTACATTGGGGTGGGGCAGGGAGGGGTAGGGAGAGAAAGACGTATCGAGAGTGTGCATGGTATGCACAGAGTCACAACTAGCAAGTGTGTGTATATGTGTGTGTTTGAAAGAGGAGTAGATAGATTACTATCAAGATCGAGGTGCCACCCTACTCCTTCCATGTCAGGTAGTGTGTGTGTCTGTGTGTGTTTGAGAGAGAAGCCAGTCGATAGATTATTATCAAGATCGAGGTGTCACCCTACTCCTTCGGTGTCGGGAAGTGTTTGTGTGGGTGGGGGGGGCAGTGACACTTACATATCTCCACTCTTATAAAAAACAGAGTTGGTGATGATGGTGTTCCTGCCATCCTGCAATATAGGCCATCCTATTTATATCTGACGGATAGGAAGGAAACTATGGCAATTTTGCAAAAAGATACCCACACCCCTCTCCACATTTGCAAATAAGGCATTCCCTCGTTCATCCTTTTCTCCCACAAGATAAACTACTCATACAAATGCATCTTGATGTTCCGTGAAACGCATGGGCATCTTGCTAGTAGGGAGAAGGAGTTTGTGTGACACATATCTATATTAAGGGATAGGTAGATAGGATGTGTGCGAGGCATACTTAAAGCATCACGAAGATAAACAAACGGTGTAAATGCAAGTGCCGGGAAAATGAAGCGACAACCAATGCCTACGCGCGCGCGCGTGTTTGTGTGTGTGTGTGTGTGAGAGAGAGAGAGAGAGCGAAATCTCAAAACAAAAGGTGCCCTGCTAGAATCCCATTGTATGTATTCATATGGTTCTGGAACTCGAGTTAACCTTAGGCATATGTGTGAGAGACATAATTATCCTTTGAGACATTAGTGGCTGTGGGTGGGCGGAATTAAAGGGGTGGGAGTGTTCGACAGAGAGAGCGTGCGTGTTTCTGTGTGAGAGACTTGTAGGACGGGGTAGAAAGACGAATTCTAACCTTGACAGAGGGAGAGAAATACACGAAGTCTGCGTGTGTGATTCCGATGCCCACAGGGAAATGAGATATGTATGCGTTTGAGAGAGATTGCGCAATTCATTCACGTATCACTATGTAGCGATCATGGACGTGCATCGCTTGAACATAAATCAATATCTACTCCGGATCATGGCCAAAGGTACAATATCGATTCAATGCTATAAAGATTGGACACTCACATATCACATCTTTTTCTATCTAAATAAACCTTTTCAATTGTGCATGCCAAAGTTACAGTGATGTTTCTTCAAACCACCAATGTAGCTATCATGACATGCACCATTGTCACTCTTGCATTCAAATTCATTAGTCTTGGATGATTTAAGGTTCTATTAGGAAGTAATATATGTAATATTCATATATGAATTCAACGGGTATGAAATTTATGAAATGGAGGCTATGTAATCATTTGAGGTAACACTTTTAAGTAGCGAACTACAATATCCATTTCTTTTGTGGGACAACAATATCCATTTCTTTTTGTGTGCCTCTACACTAACACGTCAATGCATTATGTTTAAAGTAAATAACCAATGGCACTAAATTATCTATTTACACGAGAAATACATAGGCTGAGCGTTTGATCCCTTTTTTGTGAACGCGCCTCTACACCCGTACGATTGGCCGCGCCCGTGTGAACGTCCAAGTTATAGGCGCATCATCCCGAGTTATTGTCTTTTTTTTCAGGGTGGAGTTCACACCAGTTATTAACTGCTGACACGTGCCCCGTGTACACAGTCTTGCATGACCTTCCTGCTTGCACGGTCCAAAATTAGTTGAAACTGGACACGAACGATCCCGCGGGCGGCAAAATCTCCCGCCTCCTTCTAAAATTTCCGACACCTAGTCTTTAGCATGGGAAATCCCCCTTTTGTCCTTGGTGCATGGAGAACAACAGTAACGATACCGCCCTCATCTACATAATAGGTCGGGGATGCTTTGGTAACTTCTAGTTCCCCCCACCACACAGCACCCCCATTTCCTCTCCCCCTCCTACAAAAACGACTAACTCCACAGCACCAGAGCATCTTACATCACGTCGTCCGTACTTCATCGGTCTTTCTTCCCCTTCCCTCTCGAAACCCTAGACTGCTCATCCACCGGTGTACCAGAGCCCATTCACTACCAGCGGCGTCCACCTCGTCGGATCTGCTTCTGCGGCTGCATCTACCCCTCCCGCCTCCACTAGAAACAAGTAGACTGCTCATCCACCACTGTACCATAGCCATTCAGTGCCGGCCTTGTCCATGGCGCTGGATCTACTTCGCCGGCACTCTCATCAACCGCAGCGCATCTGCAGCGGCTCATTCGTACTCCCCACTGGAGACGCTTCGTCCACACCCCCCGGAGCCGCCCCACCGACGCCCCCGTCGACGGCCTCTGATCCTCTTCGCCGACACCTTCCTCAACCCTACCGGAGCCGCTTCGCCAACACCATCGTCAACCCTACCGGAGTAGCTTCACCTATACCATTCTCAACGCTACTGAGGCCGCTTTGCCAACTCGCAAGTCCATGGCCACAGATCCACTTCGTCGCACCCTCATCCAACCTACCGGAGCAGCTTCTGACGCCCCGTCCACGGCCGCAGATCCGAATCGTCGACACCATCCTTAACCCAACCACCAGAGCAGCTTCACCGATGCCCTCGTCCACGGCCATAGATCCGCTTCGCCCACACCGTAGTCCACCCTACCGGAGCCACTCCACAAACACCCTACTCGACGGTTCTAGATCTCCTTACCGGACCCCGACAACCAGCGCAGCATCATCACCCTTGACGTTTCTAACCTGATTCCCACCGTGTGGCAAGATGCCAAGCACCCGCCATGGCCTCGGTACTTCTCCTTTAAACCTGCCCAGCATCACCTGCCCGATGTACTTCAAATATACTAACATGTCGCTGTTACCTATTATGCAGCTGGCAAAAACTACAAGGATGATGTTTCTTCTGGATCTAATAGCTTGGCCAACCAATATCCTGGACTGAGGCATTGCTATGATCTTGTAAGTGTGTGTCTCTCTCGTGTATTGTTGTGTGCCTGCCAGCGTGCTTTGCTAGGATTTTCGACCAGTAATCCCTTTGTTCAAACAATGATTTCTACTACTGGCTGCTTAATTAGATATGTAGAGGTCAAACATGATACTACCTCGTACCTCCGTTCCTAAATATAAGTCTTTCTAGATATTCCACTATAGGCTACATACGGAGCAAAGTGAGTGAATGTACACTCGATAATGCATCTATATACATCTGTATGTGGTCCATACTGGAATCTCTACAAAGACATATATTTAGGAACAGAGGTAGTACATTACACAAAATCGTAGGTGGCATGTAGGAATTCCAGTGCACTACCTTAGGGTCCCTTAGAGTGCTTGCTAGTCCAGCACACAGAGTCATGACTAGTTTATGCTACGCACACAATCGTTAATTGGTGGTTTAAATATGCGCAAGTGATATGCAATGTATTATCATGTAGAGATGTCTGAAATTAGCCGTGTCAACTTGCAGATAGGGTTACACAACGAAAAAGTACAAGATGTATGTGGCAATTTCATGGAACATCGCAAAACAAGGAGAGGCAGCGGTGAGCCTATACAATGTGCTATGGTAGGTCACTCCTCCATTGCAATCACCGTGACATGTTATTTGTATGTCAGTTCTATTGGCCAAGTTTCTTAGGGACAGTTATTACGAGTTATCCTAAGAAAATAAGCACATGTGAATATAAGCTCCAGTCATATACCAGCATCAGCTCATAGGAATTCATCATATAGCAGCAGGAGAAACTCATAGGAATTCATCATATAGCAGCAGCAGAAGCAGCTCATAGCAATTCATCATATAGCAGCAGCAGAAGCAGCTCATAGCAATTCATCATATAGCAGCAGCAGGAGCAGCTTATAGCAACTCATCATATAGCAGCAGCGGCGGCTCATCGCAATTCATCATATAGCAGCAGCAGCTCATAGCAATTCATCATGTAGCAGCAGTAGGAGCATCTCATAGCAATGCATCATATAGCAGCAGCAGAAGCAGCTCATAGCAATTCATCGTATAGTGGATCAGAATGAAAATTTGGCAAAAAATCAGAGGAGATCCTCACCTTGTTGGATGAGCTCATCCTTCAATAGCAACTCAAGGCCACAGCTTGGGAGGAGGGGAGGGGGAATAAGGTGCCTTCTACCGCAGTGTGGCATCAGCCGTAGTTGTGCAGTGCCCGCCGGAGTAGTGCGTTGGAAAGACCATAGTGGAGCAGCTGCTGGAGACCATGAGAATGAGGGGCGGTGCCAGAGGGAGGAGCAGCCGAGGAGATTTGGCCCTACCCGCCAGCCATGTAGCCTAGCTGGACAGAGCATCGTCAAGGACCAGGTTAGATGGGACTAGTGGCGACGACTCGCTGGAGGAACCCTATTGCTGCAGGCAGGGGATCAAGGTAGAGGGAAACGGGATATGAGATGCAAGCGGGCAGGGCAATTGCATTTTGAGTGTAATATAGGAAGACAATAGAGTCATTTCACTATTCCCCTTCCCTTCAATTTTTAGTGAGCTTCTACCCAAAACACCCCCGTCCAAAATGAAATAAGTTAAGCCCAAGCCCATAACTCAAAAATGACTTCTTTACATCTTTTATGGCTTATTTTGACAATAAGCTCTGAAAAGACGGAATAGAACTGGCCCTTAACCTGCAATTCAATTATGCGTGCAATAATGAATCACTCTTGCCTGCTATAGTGTACATTTAGGCATCATCATACATGGCATAACCTAATACATGTGCATTCCATTATAGAATCTGGAATATGCAATGTTTATGTTAGTTCATACGTTGCACATGATGTTTAAATGCCCCTTCAATCTGGTCAGTCAAGTGATGGTCTTTAAGCCTCCTTCTTTGCTTCTTTTCTTGATACATCTGTTCAATTGCTTGTTTGCATCAGCCAGCCATACCAGAACTATTTGCTTTGATTACTTGTTGTTCTTGACCTAACACTTTAACAGAGCTTATCAACGATTTAAACACTAAGGGCTATTGTAGTGGGGGCTTGTCTAACTCATAGGTGACATAAAGGTTTGGCTGTACACTAAACTAGGCTCTCCAAGAGTACATGGAGATCTAGTTCGAAGGTATGCCTAGTTTTTACATAGTGCACACATAGTAAATGCTCATTTGATTGTGTGCAAGTGCAAGAGATGTGGCATATTTCATTATGTGGTGTTGTTTTGTTATAATCTCATCCTTTTGTGTTTTTCACAGACTGGAAAGTATGCATATTTATCTTCCAAGGAGATGAGTAACTAGTTTGTGTCACCTTGTAGAGGGGGTGCAATGAAGATAAGATTGAGGATTTCCAAGTACAAAATGTTAGGAAAGAGCCTTGCAAGAGAAGTAAGGGCAGCGCTGAGCCTGTTCAACCAGTTAAGGTAAGTCACTGTATCCAACTCAACATTTCAATTCCTTGTTTGTTTCAGGCATAGTTAATTTGCTCTTTTCAATTGCTTTATTTGTCCTCAGTTAATGAGATGCCCAAACAATGATGCTTGATGTTGGGTACTTGTATAACTATTAGTTGACATAATTAAAGGCCTTACCATTTAATTACTCTGGCGAAGTGTGCCTTAAGCTTTGAAGTCTATTAACCAACTATTACTGCATGAGGCTCACAATCTAGTTTATACTACGCTAATGATTGCATAGATTTGCTTGCTGTAGTAGGTTTGTATGAATCCCTCTGTTGTTCATTATGCTCCCTAAGACTTTAATTGAGCTACAGAATGGCCAACTGCTTGCTTACTAATACGCAACGTGTTGTCTAAATTTGTAACCTGTGTGTGTTTTGGATTTGGCCCCAACATCATGCTCCTCCGGTGAGCTAAGAGAGATTTCTGTATGCAGGCTGCACAGACTACCATTTTTATAATTTTTAAAATATCACCTGCTTATGCTTCGTGACGTGTAACATTATAGTTAGTCCTGTTTTGCCATGTACAAAATAGCCTGTCTTGATCGCTTCATTGTTGTAACTATATTTTCGCCCTAATCATGTGTACTTACAGAAACATTTTAGGATGAAGTGACATCAACACAAAGATCTGTGAGCAATGCGGCATGGCCATTACCGAATGATTATGGATTGGAATTGGAATGTCTGATGTTCTTGAGCATCAACTAGAGGTGGCAAGACAACGTGTACATGATTCTCAACGTACAATCAACAAGTTGAGACTGGACATGTAGGTATTCGATGCAGGGGTCAAAAAATGAAACAAGACACTGAGGTAACCACGAAGGAATTGGAGATTTTGCATACTGAAATTTGTGCTATCTGAATCCGTCTAATCCTATTTTCTAAAGAGATTATAGTTCAAATGGTAAGTTATGTTGATGTGTGTCCATGATGTATGAGCTTTATTTGTCGAGTGTATGTAATTTGCTGTTTGTGTACGCTTTATTATCACTGGTGCCGAACTATAATGCCCAGTGGGTATATTCAGCTGTAATTTCTTTATTGTATAGTGTAGGATTATTGTACATTTCTATGCCTTAGTATTTTTATTGTATAGTGTATGTTTTTTAGAGGCGATAGTATAGAGTAGGATAATTCTTGAATTTTCTATATCATTGAAATGGGGGCCCACACGCCCAAACATTTCCTGGATGCTATATAAATGAACAAACGCGTGTAATCAAAGCGAGCCTTAATTAGGCTCGTCAAAATAATATTAAGTGGATCCCGAATGATGTGGCCCACCGTAACAATGGCTCTTAGCAGGCCATTAACAGGCCAAAAGCTCGATAGGGCCGTATAAATGGAAATGGCCCGCGGGCCTCTAGCAGGCCAAAATAGATGTCAATTTTGTCTCGGCCCTTTTACTTTACGGGCCAGTAAGAGGCCTGAAGTGTTATGGGGCAGAGGAGGCCCAATTTGCAAACTAGGCTTTTAACATGCTGAAAGTCACGCTGGGCTGGAATGATGCCCTGCAGAACATTGGCCCCTAATGGACCTAAAGTCAAAGGCCCAACTATTGTGCGGGACGTTAACAGGCCGAGAGACAAAATGGGCTAGGAGTTGGCCCATTTACCAAATGGGCCGATAATAGGCCTAATGTCACGGCGGGCTAGAATTGACCCAACTGCAGAATGGGTTGAGAAAGGGCCGAAAGACGTTCCGGGCCGTGAACGGGCTAGAACTGACGATGGGTCGTGAGGGAGTCCTGGATTAGGGGGTGTTCGGATAGCCGGACTATACCTTCAGCCGGACTCCTGGACTATGAAGATACAAGATTAAAGACTCCGTCCCGTGTCCGGAAGGGACTTTCCTTGGCGTGGAAGGCAAGCTTGGCGATACGGATAGGCAGATCTCCTACCATTGTAACCGACTTTGTGTAACCCTAACCCTCTCCGGTGTCTATATAAACCGGAGGATTTTAGTCCGTAGGACAACATACACCTCAACAATCATACCATAGGCTAGCTTCTAGGGTTTAGCCTCTCCGATCTCGTGGTAGATCTACTCTTGTACTACCCATATCATCAATATTAATCAAGCAGGGCGTACGGTTTTACCTCCATCGAGAGGGCCCGAACCTGGGTAAAACTTCGTGTCCCTTGCCTCCTGTTACCATCCAGCCTAGACGCATAGTTCGGGACCCCCTACCCGAGATCCGCCGGTTTTGACACCGACAATGGTGCTTTCATTGAGAGATCCTCTGTGCCATCGCCGTCAGGCTCGATGGCTCCTACGATCATCAATAGCGATGCAGTCCAGGGTGAGACCTTCCTCCCCGGATAGATCTTCGTCTTCGGCAGCTTCGCACCGCGGGCCAATTCACTTGGCCGTCTGGAGCAGATCGAAAACTACGCCCCTGGCCGTCAGGTCAGATTTGGAAGTTTAAACTACACGGCTGACATCCGCGGGGACTTGATCTTCGACGGATTTGAGCCACTGCCGAGCGCGCCGCACTGTCCCGACGAGCATGATCTAGCTCTGCCGCCGAACAGTGCCCTGGAGGCCGCACCCGCATTAGCTTCGACCCCTTATTCGGAGCCAACTGCGCCGATCGAGGATGGGCGGTTGGACGCCACCTCGGGGGCTGCGATCCCAACGGCGATCGAGCCGAACACCAGCCCCGTACTCTGCGAGACTCGTGACTCCAAGGAGCCAGACTCCTCTCTGGACTCCGAACCCTCCGCGCCCCTGCCGATCGAATCCGATTGGGCACCGATCATGGAGTTTACTGCCGCGGACATCTTTCAGCACTCGCCTTTCAGCGATATCCTGAAGACACTGAAATCTCTCTCTTTATCAGGAGAGCCCTGGCCGGACTACGGTCAGCAAGGTTGGGATTCGGACGATGAAGAAATTCAAAGCCCACCCACCACCCACTTTGTAGCCACTGTCGATGATTTAAACGACATTTTCGACTTCGACTCCGAAGACATCGACGGTACGGACGCCGATGAAGAACCAGCGCCTATTGGGCCCTGGAACGCCACCTCATCATATGACGTATACATGGTGGACGCACCAAAAGATGACGACGAGGAGCGGAAGGACGCACCGAAGGCTTGTCCCCTCGAAAAGCAGTCAAAGCGGCAGCGCAAGCGCCGCCCCAAATCCCGCCTCAACAGAAATAGCGATCACACAGACCTAGCGCTGGAGCAGGGCGAACCGCTGCCGGACAACGGCAATCCGGATAATCAAACCGAACAAACAAATCCTCTCAAGGATAATGGTCCGGACAACATAACGCCGGACAGACACCCGGAGCAGCAGACTGCCCGTAAAAGGCTTGTTGCCACTGCGAGGAGTCTGAAAAAGCAGAAGCAAAGGCTCAGGGCCGCATAAGACACACTCCAAATCAGATGGATTAAAATACTCAACACTGCAGCAAGGTACGGCGACAAATTGCCCCTCCAAGAGCTACCCAAAGCGGAAGCTGCTACCCGAATTCGATGAGGAAGCCTCAGAAGCCCCACAACCAAATATAAATGCAGCCACCTGGTCGGATAGACGACCCCTCTACCAACATAGAGCGGCATACAACACCGCTCACAATACAATACGCGACCCATGCGAGGGCTCGCACCCAAAGGATGGCGCAACAAGATCCATCTATGGACCACGCAAGCGCGCCCCAACATACAATGCAACACAACAAACATCCGAACAACGCGGTACACCCAGCTACAGGGGTGCCGCACACCCCCTATGCTTCACCGATGAGGTGCTGGACCATGAATTTCCAGAGGGATTCAAGCCCGTAAACATAGAGGCATACGACGGAACAACAGACCCTGGGGTCTGGATTGAGGACTACATCCTTCACATCCATATGGCTCGAGGAGATGATCTCCACGCCATCAAGTACTTACCCCTCAAGCTCAAAGGGCCAGCTCGTCACTGGCTCAAAGGCCTCCCCAAAAGCTTCATTGGAAGTTGGGAAGAGCTTGAAGACGCCTTTCGGGCAAATTTTCAAGGGACTTATGTCTGACCTCCGGATGCGGACGATTTGAGTCATATAACTCAATAGCCCGGAGAGTCAGCCCGAAAGCTTTGGAATAGGGTTCTTACTAAAAAGAACCAGATTGTCGACTGTCCGAACGCCGAAGCCTTGGCAGCTTTCAAGCATAGCGTCCGTGACGAATGGCTCGCCAGACACCTCGGCCAAAATAAGCCGAGAACGATGGCCGCATTAACAAACCTCATGACCCGCTTTTGCGCGGGTGAGGACAGCTGGCTAGCCAGATGCAGCACCAGCGACCCCAGTACATCCGAAGTTAGAGATGGAAATGGGAAATCATGGCGCAATAGCAATAACAAACGTCGGAATAAAGAAGACAGCAAGAAGGGCACTGCAGTAAACGCCGGATTCAAAAGCTCTCGGCCAGGTCAAAAGCCGCCCCCTAAAGGCACCAGGGATGAAGTGTCCAGCCTCAACAAAATTCTGGACCAAGTATGCCAGATCCATAGTACCCCTGGTAAACCTGCTACTCATACCCACAGAGAATGTTGGGTCTTCAAGCAGTCCGACAAGCTCAACGCCGTACACAAGGGGGAGGATACACCAAGTGAAGACGAGGACGAGCCCCCCAAGCAAGACACGGTGGAACCAAAGAAATTTCCACCTGAAGTCAAAACAGTAAACGTGTTACACGTGATGAAGGGAAAAAATAACGCCGCACTCCCGGGAAAATATACCCAAGTGCCTATCATCGCAAAGTCCTGCCACTGGTCGTCCCAACTGATCACTTTCGACCATCGCGATTACTCAGCAAGTATCCGACACGCAGGATGGGCTGCCCTGGTATTAGACCCAGTAATTGGCGGATATCACTTCACACGAGTCTTGATGGACGACGGCAGCAGCCTAAACCTAATATATCAGGATACAATCCACGAGATGGGGTTAGACCCAACACAAATTCGCCATAGCAATACTACCATTAAAGGAGTAACGCCAGGCCCAGGGGTTCGTTGTACGGGCTCCCTCCTACTACAAGTTATATTCGGCTCCCCCGATAACTTCCGTCGCGAGCATTTAACTTTCCACATCGCTCCGTTTCAAAGTGGCTATCAAGCACTGCTCGGACACGAAGCTTTCGCTCGCTTTAATGCAATACCACACTACGCCTCCCTCACGCACAAGATGCCCGGTCCACATGGCATCATTACAGTGCACGGAAATATCAAGCGATCTCTGCGCGCTGAAGAGAGTGAGGCTGCCTTGGCAGCCGCACACTAAAGGCACCCGGACCAGAAAGCGTCCAATAGGTCGTCAAGACCTCAGACACAACTAATCGAGTCCGGTGCCGCTACTTATACTGAATAAACGGTCACACCCCTATTCGTCAATACAAGGGGCTCAACACGCGCAGACAAGTGGCAATTTCTTCTCATCTTGAATTATACATGGTTTCTTTAACAAACTATCTTTTTTGCACGACAAATTTTTCACCTAAATTCCTCTCTTTTACAGACGATCATCGTGCTACACCCGTCCAGGATACGGCACAACGGAGACACAGGCGCAGACGTGCAGCAGGGACCCGCTCCAAGGATTCTTTTTAGATTAAGACCCTGCGTAAACCTTTTTTACTGTCTCTTGTTGATACATATCCACCGTTGAGAAGGATGCTGGCGTCTTGGCATGTGGCCATGCCAGAACAATGCACGTACCTGGACACAAGGGGCTTCTTACAAATGCCATTATTTAGGCCCGGTTTATACCACAAAGACCGAACACCTTAGGGAGTGTTCGGCGTCGCGAGTTTGGCCCTATATGCATCAGCTCCGAATCATTGTCTTTGGTTAAATGTTGGGTTTGCCTGGCTCCTGTGTTTTGGTGCCTTACGTTCCGCTTTACCGGCTAAGGTAGCACCAGGAGAACTACTGCGATTGTGCCCTGGTTCATCCGGACGAGCACCTCAGTAGAGAAAGCCAAAAACTGACTGTCATGATATAGAGTGAGACTGGTCAACCACTCGATGACCTGTGGGAATGTTAGAATTCCTCCGCCTTAACGAAGGGCCGTTTTCCGGCCAGGCATGTACGCACCCCGAGATCGGGAGAGTGCGGAGCCACCAGGGGCTATCTAGTAGCCCCACAGTCAAACTCCTATGGCTAAGTGAAAGTGCTAAAGCATTATAGTCCGATTGCCTCGCTCGCTCCGCTATCACCTCCTTAATAGGACCAAGACGTTGGGTTAAGTGTGAATGCGTGTTTTTGCGAGCACCTCCGCATTATATGCGTGAGGGTTGAAGCCGACGGCTGCAATTTTTCAGGTTATACACGTGTATACATAAACGGCCGCCCAGGAGGCATCATATTACTTTCAGGCAAAAGTATAAAAATAGCCTTATAAAAATTTATAAAAGCATTTCGCTTACAATGAGATTACATATCACTCAAGCATAATATTTTTTGAGCACTGGGTCTCTATCAAACGAGCACCCTCAAGAACTTCTTCAAAGTAGTGCTCAGCAGCCCTTCGACCTATGGCCGAATCTCGCGCTGCAACAGTGGTAGCATCCATCTCCGCCCAGTATGCTTTAACACGGGCAAAGGCCATCCATGCACCTTCTATGCACGCCGACCTCTTCATCGCATTTACGCATGGCACCACGTCAAGGAACTGCTGCACCAAGCTGAAATAGCTGTTCGGTTTTGACCTTTCCGGCCACAGCTGGTCCACAATAGACCTCATGGAAAGTTCTGACAACCTATTTAGTTCGGCCCATTCGGCTAATTGGTCGGTCAATGAAAGCGGACGCTCGGGAGAATGGAATTGTCTCCAAAACAGCTGGTCTACTTTACGGTCCGTCTGACCCTGGAAATACTTGGCCGCATCGGCAGCACTCGCCGTCAAATCCATGTATACATCCTCCGAACTCCACAGCCGATCCAGAGGGGCATACCATGGATCTCCGAACTTCCTTCGCAACATAAAGGATTTCCCGGCTACAATATCCCCGGCTTCCCGCAGCTCCTTCTTCTTTGCCCTCATAGCAGAGCGGAGGTCCTTTTTTGTCGCAGCAGCCTTCTCAAGGTCCGATGCCTTAGCTTGGTTTTCCTTTTCAAGAACCCGGCAACGGTCGGTGGCGGCTTTTAATTCTATAGCCATCTTGGCCATCTTGTCTCGGGTCTCGCCATGTGCGGCCTTCTCGGCTTGCAACTCTTCGGCCGCTTTCACAGCAGCCGCATTACCCAACCTCGCTTGTTCCTTGGCTCGGGCAAGTTTTGCCTGCAAGGCTTTAACAATGGCAGCTCCATCTGCAGTCACAACATATTAAAGATACTGGAATCATGCTGCTCTTCCTATGTGGCGTTTACCAGATAATGACACTTACCCTATGCCTCATCAAGCCTTTTGTTAACAAGCTTGATGTTGGCGTCTGCCGCATCCAACTGCCGTTCTAAATGGGCAAACTCGCTAGTTTGGCTAGCCACCAGAGCTTCCATCACCTGCACATAGAGGCAGTATGGTTATTACCTGGGAATATGATCCTCTGTTCATCGTCGTTTCCGACGACAACCAGAGTCTCAGGGGCTACTATCTACACAGGGCACACCGAGCATGTGCAGGACTATCATACATTCTTTTACGTACCTCAAAGCCTGTCAGTAGACTCATAAAAGCTTCATGCAATCCGCTTTCGGCGGACGATATTCTCTCCATCACCATATTCATCAGCACACGGTGTTCATCTGAGATGGCCGCTCGCCCCACCAACTCCCTCAGAACATCCGATCGCACACTAGACGGTGCCAGACTCTTTTGTCTGCTCTCTTCGGGAGCCGAACACTGGGAGCTTCGGGGGTCAATGGGATTATCTTCTGGCCTCACCGGACTAGGAGAGGCCCTCCGCGATGACACTTCAGGGTCGCCCGCTTCTGGAGCAGAGGAGTCCGGAGGAGGCGTTTCGCTCTCCATCATCTCTGGAAGAAGATCCCCTGAAGACGAGCTCATTTGAGAGGGTCTAAGGCCCGAACTGCAAAAATATATGCGGTGGTTATTTTCTCAGAAGAAAAAGATGGCATATCTGTACTATTAAAGTATTTCGGGTCACATATGACTCGCGGGAGAATTGACCCCCCCCCCCCCGCAGACTTTGTGCGGCAATAGCGCCCCCCAAGGTAGGACCCTCTGTGGGAGACTTCTTCTCCCGTTTGGAAGCTTCGGCTTCCGAATCCCCGGGCGGAGTCCTTTTCCTCTTCTGGTCGTCTTCCTTCATGGAGAGGATCGCTCCCTCGACTAGTATGGGCAGTGTTGGGGGCCCGCGCCCACCCGCATTATCCTCCACAGTATCTTCCTTCAAGGGCTCCGGGCAAGGTGCGGTCTGGAGCATCTTTTCCAATACCAGATTTTCCAAACCCTCAGGGAGGGGGGCCGAACACCGAATCAACTTCGCCTTTGTTAGCCAGTCCTGGTCAAAAAGCGAACTTTCAGAAATAACTTCGTAACAAAGGAGAGATAGTATGTTTGGCGGGAAGATGCCTTACCTGTTCGGCGGCGCGGTTACTACTCAGGCCCACGTCCTCGGTGATTTCCGGACACTCCACCTGAGGTCCGAAGAATGACTTGTACATCTCCTCGTGCGTCAGGCCGAGAAAATTTTGAATGGCATGAGGTCCCTCGGGATTGAACTCCCACAGGCGAAGAGGCCGGCATTTGCAAGGCTGGACTTGACGAACCAGCATAACCTGTATTACCGCAACCAAACTGAAATCTCCATTGAAAAGATCTCGAATGCGACTTTGCAGTATAGGCACGTCCTTGGCTGGACCCCAGCTCAGACCTCTGCTGATCCATGACATCAGCTGTGGTGGAGGGCCTGAGCGGAAAACAGGGGGGCGCCCACTTGGCACTTCTAGGAGTCGTGATGTAGAACCACTCCTGTTGCCACAATTCAGACACCTCTGGGATGGAACCTTTGGGCCACGGAGCTCCCGTCATCTTGCGTATTGAGGCACCTCCACATGTTGCATGTTGCCCCTCGATATCTTCGGTTTCACTTCAAAGGTCTTGAGCCATAGGCCAAAGTGAGGGGTAACCCGGAGGAAGGCCTCGCACACGACAATAAATGTCGTGATATGAAGAAAGGAGTCCGGAGCTAGATCATGAAAGTCTAGCCTATAGTAAAACATCAAACCCCTTACGAAAGGATCCAGAGCAAGGCCTAGACCTCGGAGGAAGTGGGAGACGAATACGACATTCTCGTTGGGTTCGGGGGTGGGTACGGCCTGCCCTCGGGGAGGCAGCTGATGCAAAATCTCGGCGGTCAGATATCTGGCCTCCCTCAACTTTTTGATGTCTTCTTCCGTGACGGAGGAAGGCACCCATCGGCCTTGAAGGCTAGATCCGGACATGACTGAAGTTTCGGGGCACCTGACCTGAGCTTCGGGCGTTTGAGCTTGAGGTAGGGAAAGGATTCGATTGAACACGGAGGGAAAAATAAAAGCCTTGTCCCCCTTATAAAGAGGGTGAATATCAAGCGTCCTCTCCGTGTCTGTTTGGACTTGCCTATAATCTAGGAGTCCTAGAAGCGGTTGGATTACCCACGGCCGTATTGATGAGAATCCTAGAATAAGGCGACACGATCTCTGCTTTAACAAGACGTGCCAAGGAAACCGCCTCGCATGACGCGCTGAGGTGGGATAATAAAACGACTCGGATAAAGGCTTGGCCGTGGTGTGTCACACTATGGAATATGTCAGCAGATTAGATTTGTGTAAATATTATTGTCTCTATGGCAATATGTGGAAACTTATTTTGCAGAGCCGGACACTATCTTTGTGTTCAAAATCTTCTATGAAGTACTTGGAGGAGGAACCCGCCTTGCAATGCCGAAGACAATCTGCGCGCCGGACTCGTCGTCATTGAAGCCTGGTTCAGGGGCTACTGAGGGAGTCCTGGATTAGGGGGTGTTCGGATAGCCGGACAATACCTTCAGCCGGACTCCTGGACTATGAAGATACAAGATTAAAGACTCCGTCCCATGTCCGGAAGGGACTTTCCTTGGCGTGGAAGGCAAGCTTGGTGATACGGATATGCAGATCTCCTACCATTGTAACCGACTTTGTGTAACCCTAACCCTCTCCGATGTCTATATAAACCGGAGGGTTTCAGTCCGTAGGACAACATACACCTCAACAATCATACCATAGGCTAGCTTCTAGGGTTTAGCCTCTCCGATCTCGTGGTAGATCTACTCTTGTACTACCCATATCATCAATATTAATCAAGCAGGACGTAGGGTTTTACCTCCATCGAGAGGGCCCGAACCTGGGTAAAACATCATGTCCCTTGCCTCCTGTTACCATCCAGCCTAGACGCACAGTTCGGGACCCCCTACCCGAGATCCTCCGGTTTTGACACCGACAGGCCGCTAACAGGCCGAAAGAAGCTCGGGCCGCAATTGGGCCCAAAGATGTAGCGGGCAGTTAACAGGCTAAAGCTCACGATGGGCTAGAAATTGTCAAATGTAGAATGGGCCTTTGATGGGCTGATTTTGTGTAACTTGTATGGGTCATGCTTGTAAATGGGCCTGACTCAAGTTGGCCGCTAATGGGCCGGCCCGCTTATTTTGACAGGCCCGACCTTTTCACCGGAATGGGCATCTGTTGGGCCGTGCCATGTGTCGACGTATCATAGGCGCCCCCTGTCCAATGAATGGGTGACATCTGTCCCAACAGTGAGCCAACACGTGTTTCCTCTGGCCAATGAGAATTTTACACGTGGAAAATCCTCATTGGTCCGGGCTGTTAGCAGGTTATAGGATCCAAAACCGGACCCGTTAGCTTAACGGCGACCCGTTTGGTGGATGCCATGTGTCGGTCACCCTTAACGAAGGCACTTCTGTGACGCGCGATTTATCCTCATGGAAGTGGACACTTCCGTGATGATAATTTTCGTAATGTCATGGAACACTTCTACAACGTGATAGGTATGACTATCTTGATTCTGTCATAAAATTGTCATGGATGTACATGCATAACAGAAAACGTGACCTACTGTGACAAACATGTAACATCACGGAAGTGTCTTTTTTTGTAGTGAAAGGAATATCAAACGAAGTCCAAATGAGCTAAAAATTTACAATGATTTTTTATGGACCAGAAGAAGCCCCTGAAGCAAAAGAGTTGGTCCAGAAGAGTCCCAATCCAGCCACAAGGTTGGAGGGCACGCCCTACCCCCCGGGCACGTCCTCCGTCCTTGTCGTTGACTCATCGACCCCCCTGACTTGTTCTCGATGCCAAAAATTCCTATAAAATCTTGAAATTTTTACACAACGAGTAATAACAAATTTTTTACAGTGTGGTATTTTTTTAGAATTTTTAGAGTTAGGGAAGTATGATTCCTCTTGCATTCTTTATATACTGTTTTGTTTAGATAGATTGCTGTTATGTTTGCATTGTTCGCATATGTTTGCTTGTTTAATGATTCTATTTGTGGATAGGACTATTAAATATGCAGAGGCATTTAGTATGCAATGTCAAATAATAATTTTAGTGACTTGCTACAGTAGATAATGATAAGATTTATGCGTTGATTTATACTAACTTATCTCACGAGTTCTTGTTGAGTTTTGTGTGGATGAAGCTTTTAAGATTTAGGGAAACCACGATACGAAAGGAATTAAGGAGACACAAAAGCTCAAGCTTGGGGATTCCCAAGGCATCCCTAATTCATATTTCAAGAAGTCTCAAGCATCTAAGCTTGGGGATGCCCCGGTTGGCATCCCACCTTTCTTCTTCAACAATGATCGGTTAGTTTTGGCTAAACGTAAGTTTTTGCTTCTTCACATGATATGTGCTATCCTTGCAATGTCATTTTTTTGCTTGCTGGAGATTAAGTACTTAGGATCTAAAATTTTATTTATGAGAAGGAGTCTTCACATAGTTACATAATTATTCAACTACTCATTGATCTTCACTTATATCTTTTGGAGTAGTTTGTCATTTGCTCTAGTGCTTCACTTATATCTTTTTAGAGCACGACGATGGTTTTATTTTGAAGAAATTGATGAACTCTCATGCTTCACTTATATTATTTTGAGAGTCTCTAAATATCATGGTAGTTTGCTTTGGTTATGAATTTAGTCCTAATATGATAGGCATCCAAGAGGGATATAATAAAAACTTCCATATAAAGTGCATTGAATACTATGTGAAGTTTGATTCCTTATGATTGTTTTGAGATATAAATATGGTGATATTAGAGTCATGCTAGTGAGTAGTTGTGAATTTGAGAAATACTTGTGTTAAGGTTTGTGATTCTCGTAGCATGTGATACGTCTCCAACGTATCTATAATTTTTGATTGTTCCATGCTATTATATTATATGTTTTGGATGTTTAGTGGGATTTAATATGCTCTTTTATATTATTTTTGGGACTAACCTATTAACCGATGGCCCAGTGCCACTTTCTATTTTTTTTCCTATTTCAGTGTTTTGCAGAAAAGGAATACCAAATGAAATCCAAACAAAATGAAACCTTCGCAATGATCTTCCTTGGAACGAAAGCAATCCAGAAGACTTGGAGTTGAAGTCTGGAACCCCGCGAGGCGGCCACGAGGTAGGAGGGCACGCCCAGGGGGTAGGCGCGTCGCCACCCTAATGGACCCCATGGAGCTCCATCGACGTACTTCTTTTGCCTCTATATACTCTGATACCCTAAAAACATCAGGAGGAGCCACGAAATCACTTTTCCACCACCGCAACCTTCTGTACCCGTAAGATCCCATCTAGGGGCCTTTTCCGGTGATATTCCGGAGGGGGAATCGATCACGGAGGGCTTCTACATCAACACCATATCCTCTCTGATGATGTGTGAGTAGTTTACCACAGACCTTCGGGTCCATAGTTATTATCTAGATGGCTTCTTCAGTCTCTTTGGTTCTCAATACAAAGTTCTCCTCGGTGTTCTTGGAGATCTATTCGATGTAATACTTTTTGCAGTGTGTTTGGCGAGATCCGATGAATTGTGGATTTATGATCAAGTTTATCTATGAATAATATTTGGTTCTTCTCTGAATTCTTATATGCATGATTTGATATCTTTTCAAGTCTCTTTGAATTATCAGTTTAGTTTGGCCTACTAGATTGATCTTTCTTGCAAGAGAAGTGCTTAGCTTTGGGTTCAATCTTGCGGTGTTCTTTCCCAGTGACAGTAGGGGCAGAAAGGCACGTATTGCATTGTTGCCATCGAGGATAAAAAGATGGGCTTTATATCATATTGCTTGAGTTTATCCCTCTGCATCATGTCATCTTGCTTAATGTATTACTCTATTCTTATGAACTTAATACTCTAGATGCATGTTGTATAGCTATCGATGTGTGGAGTAATAGTATTAGATGCAGAATCGTTTCGGTCTACTTGACATGGACGTGATGCCTATATTCATGATCATTGCCTAGACATTCTCATAACTATGCGCTCTTCTATCAATTGCTCGGCAGTAATTTCTTCACCCACCGTAATATATGCTATCTTGAGAGAAGCCACTAGTGAAACCTATGGCCCCCGGGTCTATTTTCCATCATATAATCTGCTATTTTACATGATATAAGTTTCTGATCTACAATTCTAATTTCCTATTTATTTTATTTTGCAATCTTTACTTTCCAATCTATACAACAAAAATACCAAAAATATTTATCTTACTATCTTTATTAGATCTCACTTTTGCGTGTGACTGTGAAGGGATTGACAACTCCTTTATCGCGTTGGTTGCAAGGTTCTTGATTGTTTGTGCACGTACTAGGTGACTTGCGTGTTATCTCCTACTATATTAATACCTTGGTTCTCAAAAATTGAGGGAAATACTTATGCTACTTTGCTGCATCACCCTTTCCTCTTCAAGGGAAAACCAACGCATGCTCAAAAGGTAGCAAGAAGGATTTCTGGCACCGTTGCCAGGGAGATCTACGCTCAAGTCAAGACATACCAAGTACCCATCACAAACTCTTCTCCATCGCATTACATTATTTTCCATTCGCCTCTCGTTTTCCTCTCCCTCACTTCTAAAATGATTTTCAAAACTTTTCCTTTTCTTTGCCTCTTTTCCGTTCGCCTTTTTTCTCTTGCTTCTTGTGTGATTGTGTGTTGGATTAATTGTTTGTCACGATGGCTCAAGATAATACTAAATTACATGACTTTTCCAATACCAACAATAATGATTTTCTTAGCACTCTGATTGCTCCTATTACCGATGCTGAATCTTGTGAAATTAATGCTGCTTTATTGGATCTTGTCATGAAAGATCAATTTTCTGGCCTTCCTAGTGAAGATGCCACTACCCATCGAAACAATTTGTTGATTGGTGTGATATGAAAAAGAAGAAATATGTTGATAATGATATTGTTCAATTGAAGCTATTTCCATTTTCTCTTAGAGATTGTGCTAAAACTTGGTTCTCTTCTTTGCCTAAAAATAGTATTGATTCATGGAATAAGTGCAAAGGTGCTTTTATCTCTAAGTGTTTTCCTCCCACTAAGATCATCTCTCTTAGAAACGGTATTATGAATTTTAAGCAACTTGATCATGAGCATGTTGCACAAGCTTGGGAGAGGATGAAATTAATGATACGTAATTGCCCTACACATGGTTTGAATTTATGGATGATTATACAAAAAATTTATGCCGGATTGAATTTTGCTTCTAGAAATCTTTTAGATTCAGCCGTGGGAGGCAATTTTATGGAAATCACTTTAGGAGAAGCTACTAAATTCCTAGATATTATTATGGTTAATTATTCTCAATGGCACAGTGAAAGATCCACTAGTAAAAAAGTTCATGCGATTGAAGAGATTAATGTTTTGAGTGGAAAGATGGATGAACTTATGAATTTTTTTTTGCTAATAAGAGTGTTTCTTCTGATCCTAATGGTATGTCTTTGTCCACTTTGATTGAGAATAATAATGAATCTATGGATGTGAATTTTGTTGGTAGGAACAATTTTGGTAACAATGCGTATAGAGGAAACTTTAATTCTAGGCCGGTTCCTAATAATTCCTCTAATAATTATGGCAATTCCTACAACAACTCTTATGGAAATTTTAATAAGATACCCTCTGATTTTGAGACTAGTGTTAAAGAATTTATGAGTTCACAAAAGAATTTCAGTGCTTCGGTTGAAGAAAAATTGCTTAAGATTGATGAGTTGGCTAGGAACATGGATAGAATTTCTCTTGATGTTGATTCTTTGAAACTTAGATCTATTCCACCTAACCACGACATCAATGAGGCTCTCAAAGCCTTGCGAATTTCCATTGATGAGTGCAAAGAAAGAACCACTAGGATCCGTGCTAAAAAAGATTGCTTTGTGAAAGCGTGTTCTTCTAGTTTTCATTATAATAATGATGAAGATCTAAAAGCGATTGATGTGACTCCTATTAAATCTTTGTTTTACAATATGAATCTTGATAAATATGGGACTGGAGATGAGTCAACTTTAGTTAAAAGGCGTCCCAATGATTCGGAGTTTTTAGATCTTGATGCTAAAATTAATAAAAGTGGGATTGAAGAGGTCAACGCTTTACATAGCGATGAACCCACTATTTTGGATTTCAAGGAATTTAATTACGATAATTTCTCTTTGATAGATTGTATTTCCTTGTTGCAATCCGTGTTAAATTCTCCTCATGCTTATAATCAAAATAAAGCTTTTACTAAACATATCGTTGATGCTTTAATGCAATCCTATGAAGAAAAGCTTGAACTAGAAGTTTCTATCCCTAGAAAACTTTATGATGAGTGGGAACTGACTATTAAAATTAATATTAAAGATTATGAATGCTATGTTTTATGTTATTTGGGTGCTAGTGTTTCCACGATTCCAAAGACTGTGTGATTTTTTAGGTTTCCATGATTTTGATGATTGCTCTCTAAACTTGCACCTTGCGGATTCCACTATTAAGAAACCTATGGGAAGGATTAATGATGTTCTTATTGTTGCAAATAGGAATTATGTGCCCATAGGTTTCATCGTTCTTGATATAGATTGCAATCCTAGATGTCCTATTATTCTTGGTAGACCTTTCCTTAGAACGATTGGTGCAATTATTGACATGGAAGAAGGAAATATTAGATTCCAATTTCCGTTAAGGAAAGGCATGGAACACTTTCCTAGAAAGAAAATTAAATTGCCTTATGAATAAATTATGAGAGCCACTTATGGATTGCGTACCAAAGATGATAATATTTAGATCTATTCTCGCTTTTATGCCTAGTTGGGGCGTTAAACGATACCGCTTGTTGGGAGGCAACCCAATTTTTTTTTACTTTTTGTTCCTGTTTAGTAATTAATAATTCATCTAGCCTCTGTTTATATGTGGTTTTATGTTTTAATTAGTGTTTGTACCAAGTAAAGCCTTTAGGATCTTCTTGGGTGATTGTTGTTTGATCTTGCTGATAAAAACAGAAAGTACGTGCTCACAAAAATAATTGTCATTTTTTACACGAGAGCGATAAAATACGAATTCCAACTTCTGTAGATCAATATACAAATTTTCCTGGTCTTCCTAAATTTTCAGAATTTTTGGAGTTACAGAAGTATTCAATTTAGTCAGATTGCTATAGACTGTTCTGTTTTGACAGATTCTGTTTTTCGCGCGTTGTTTGCTTATTTTAATGAATCTATGGGTAGTATCGGGGGGTACAAACCATATAAAAAAGAACGAGTTAATTACAGTACCTTAAGGTGGTGGTTTATTTTCTTATACTAATGGAGGTCATGAGATTTTCTGTTATGTTTTGTTTTGTGACGTTTTCAAGTTTTTTGGTATAGATTTGATGGATTTTGGAATAAGGAGTGGCAATAGCCTAAGCTTGGGGATGCCTCGGAAGGCATCCCCTCTTTCGTCTTCATCTATCGGTAACTTTACTTGAGCCTATATTTTTATTCACCACATGATATGTGTTTTGCTTGGAGCGTCTTGTATGATTTGAGTCTTTGCTTTTTAGTTTACCACAATCATCCTTGCTGTACACACCTTCTGGGAGAGACACACATGAATCGGAATTTATTAGAATACTCTATGTGCTTCACTTATATCTTTTGAGCTAGATAATTTTGCTCTAGTGCTTCACTTATATCTTTTTAGAGCATGGTGGTGGTTCTATTTTATAGAAATTATTGATCTCTCATGCTTCACTTATATTATTTTGAGAGTCTTTTAGAACAGCATGGTAATTTGCTTTGGTTATAAAATTAGTCCTAATATGATGGGCACTCAAGAGGGGTATAATAAAAACTTCCATATAGAGTGCGTTGAATACTATGAGAAGTTTGATACTTGATGATTGTTTTGAGATATGAAGATGGTGATATTAGAGTCGTGCTAGTTGAGTAATTGTGAAATTGAGAAATACTTGTGTTGAGGTTTGCAAGTCCCGTAGCATGCACGTATGCTAACCGTTGTGTGACAAATTTGAAGCATGAGGTGTTTCTTTGATTGCCTTCCTTATGAGTGGGGGTCGGGGACGAGCGATGGTCTTTTCCTACCAATCTATCTTCCTAGGAGCATGCACATAGTGCTTGGTTTTTATGACTTGTAGATTTTTGCAATAAGCATGTGAGTTCCTTATGACTAATGTTGAGTCCATGATTATACGCACTCTCACCCTTCCACCATTGCTAGCCTCTCTTGTGCCACTCAACTTTCACCAGTACCATAAACCCATCATTTACCTTCCTCAAAACATCCACCATACCTACCTATTATGGCATTTCCATAGCCATTCCGAGATATATTGCCATGCAACTTTCCACCATTCCGTTTATTATGACATGCTTCATCATAGTCATATTGCTTTGCATGATCATGTAGTTGACATCATATTTGTGGCATGTCCACCATTCATAACTTTTCATACATGTCACTCTTGATTCATTGCGTATCCCGGTACACCGCCGGAGGCATTCACATAGAGTCATATTTTGTTCTAAGTATCGAGTTGTAATTCTTGAGTTGTAAGTAAATAAAAGTGTGATGATCTTCATTATTAGAGCATTGTCCCATGTGACGAAAGGATGATCAATACTATGATTCCCCCACAAGTCGGGATGAGACTCCGGACGAAAAATAAAAAAAAAGGAAGAGAGAAAAAAGAGGCCATAAAAAAGAAAAAACGAGAAGGCCCAAATAAAAAATGAGAGAAAAAGAGAGAAGGGGCAATGTTACTATCCTTTTTCCACACTTATGCTTCACAGTAGCACCATGATCTTCATGATAGAGAGTCTCTTATGTTGTCACTTTCATATACTAGTGGGAATTTTTCATTATAGAACTTGGCTTGTATATTCCAATCATGGGCTTCCTCAAATTGCCCTAGGTCTTCGTGAGCAAGAAAGTTGGATGCACACCCACTTAGTTTCTTTTGTTGTGCTTTCATACACTTATAGCTCTAGTGCATCCGTTGCATGGCAATCCCTACTCACTCACATTTATATCTATTGATGGCCATCTCCATAGCCCATTGATACGCCTAGTTTATGTGAGACTATCTTCCTCTTTTCTGTCTTCTCCACAACCACCATTCTATTCCACCTATAGTGCTATGTCCATGGCTCACGCTCATATATTGCGTGAAAGTTGAAAAAGATTTAGAATACTAAAGTATGAAACAATTGCTTGGCTTGCCATCGGGGTTGTGCATGATTGGAGTATTTTGTGTGACGAAAATGAAGCATAGCCAAACTATATGATTTTGTAGGGATGAGCTTTCTTTGGCTATGTTATTTTGAGAAGACATAATTGCGGTTAGTATGCTTAAAGTATTATTATTTTTATGTCAATATTAAACTTTTGTCTTGAATCTTTCGGATCTGAATATTCATGCCAAACTAAACAAAATTACATTGAAAAATATGTTAGGTAGCATTCCACATCAAAAGTTCTGTTTTTATCATTTACCTACTTGAGGACGAGCAGGAATTAAGCTTGGGGATGCTTGATACGTCTCCAATGTATCTATAATTTTTGATTGTTCCATGCTATTATATTATCTGTTTTGGATGTTTAATGGGCTTTAATATGGTCTTTTATATTATTTTTGGGACTAACCTATTTACCGAAGGCCCAATGCTAGTTTCTGTTTTTTTTGCATATTTCAGTGTTTTGTAGAAAAGGAATACCAAATGGAATCCAAATGGAATGAAACCTTCGCGATGATCTTTCTTGGAATGAAAGCAATCCAGAAGACTTCGAGTTGTAGTCTAGAACTCCGCGAGGCGGCCATGAGACAGGAGGGCCCGCCCAGGGGGTAGGCGTGCCCCCCACCCTCGTGGGCCCCACGGAGCTCCACCGACGTACTTCTTTCGCCTCTATATACTCTTATACCCTAAAACATCCGGGGGAGCCACGAAACCACTTTTCTACCACCGCAACCTTCTGTACCCGTGAGATCCAATCTTGGGGCCTTTTCCGGCAATCTGCCGTAGGGGGAATCGATCACGGAGGGACTCTACATCAACACCATAGCCTCTCCGATGATGTGTGAGTAGTTTACCACAGACCTTCGCGTCCATAGTTATTAGCTAGATGGCTTCTTTTATCTCTTTGGTTTTCAATACAAAGTTCTCCTCGATGTTCTTGGAGATCTATTCAATGTAATACTTTTTGTAGTGTGTTTGCCGAGATACGATGAATTATGGATTTATGATCAAGTTTATCTATGAATAATATTTGGTTCTTCTCTGAATTCTTATATGGATGATTTTATATCTTTGCAAGTCTCGTTGAATTATCTGTTTTGTTTGGCCTACTAGATTTATCTTTCTTGCAATGGAGAAGTGCTTAGCTTTGGGTTCAATCTTGTGGTGTTGTTTCCCAGTGATAGTAGGGGCAACAAGGCACGTATTGTATTGTTGCCATCGAGGATAAAAAGATGGGGTTTATATCATATTGCTTGAGTTTATCCCTCTACATCATGTCATCTTGCTTACTGCATTACTCTGTTCTTATGAACTTAATACTCTAGATGCATGCTGGATAGCGGTTGATGTGTGGAGTAATATTAGTAGATGCAGAATTGTTTCAGTCTACTTGACACGGACGTCATGCCTATATTCATGATCATTGCCTAGATATTCTCATAACTATGCGCTCTTATATCAATTGCTCGGCAGTAATTTGTTCACCCACCATAATATATGCTATCTTGAGAGAAGCCACTAGTGAAACCTATGGTCCCCGGGTCTATTTTCCATCATATAATCTTCTACTTTACATCATATAAGTTTCCAATCTACAATTCTACTTTCCTATTTATTTTATTTTGCAATCTTTACTTTCCAATCTATACAACAAAAATACCAAAAATATTTATCTTATTATCTTTATTAGATCTCACTTTTGCGAGTGGCCGTGAAGGGATTGACAACCCCTTTCTCGCGTTGGCTGCAAGGTTCTTGATTGTTTGTGCAGGTACTAGGTGACTTGCGTGTTATCTCCTACTGGATTGATACCTTGGTTCTCAAAAACCAAGGGAAATAATTATGCTACTTTGATGCATCACCCTTTCCTCTTCAAGGGAAAACCAACGCATGCCCAAGAGGTAGCAGCATGCATGTATGGTGACCCGTTATGTGATGAAGTCGGAGCATGATTTATTTATTGATTGTATTCCTTATGAGTGGCGATCGGGGATGAGTGCTGGTCTTTTCCTACCAATCTATCCCCCTAGGAGCATGCGCGTAGTACTTCGTTTCGATAACTAATAGATTTTTGCAATAAGTATGTGATTTCTTTATGACTAATGTTGAGTCCGTGGATTATACGCACTCTCACCCTTCCACCATTGCTAGCCTCTCTAGCACCACACAACTTCCGTCGGTACCATACACCCACCATATATCTTCCACAAAACAGCCACCATACCTACCTATTATGGTATTTCCATAGCCATTTCGAGATATATTTCTATGCAACTCTCCACTGTTCCGTTATAATTATGACACGCATCATCATTGTCATATTGCTTTGCATAATCATGTAACTGATATCGTATTTGTGGCAAAGCCACCTTTCATAATTCTTTCATACATGTCACTCTTGAGTCATTGCACATCCCGGTGCACCGCCGGAGGCATTCATATAGAGTCATATATTTGTGTTGGGGAACATAGCATGCAATTTCAAAAAAAGTTCCTACGATCACGCAAGATCTATCTAGGAGATGCATAGAAACAAGAGGGGAAGAGTGTGTCCACGTACCCTCGTAGACCGAAAGAGGAAGCATTAGTTTAACGTGGTTGATGTAGTGGAACGTCTTCTCGATTCAACCAATCAAGCACCGAACGTACGTCACATCCGGGTTTTGCACATGTTCAGCTCGATGACATCCCTCAAACTCTTGATCCATGAAAGTGTCGAGGGAGAGTTTCGTCAGCACGACGGCATGGTGACGACGATGGTGAAGTGATCCACGCAGGGCTTCGCCTAAGCACTACAACAATATGACCGGAGGAGTAAATGGTGGAGGGGGTGCCGCACATAGCTTGGAACAATTGTGTGTCTAGGAGGCGCCCCCTCCCATATATATAAAGGAGGGAGGGGAGAGGAGGTTGGCCAAGGCGCGCCCCCATGGGGAGGAGTCCTACTAGGACTCCAAGTCCAATTTGGACCGCCCCTTCCTTTTACCGGAGAGGAAAGGGGGGAGGAGAAGGAGAAGGAGAAGGAAAGGGGGGGGCGCTGCCCCCTTCCCCACTCCAATTCGGACCCCTTCCAAGTGGGGGGCGCGCCAGCCCCTTGTGGTTAATACAATTCTAGCTTGAATAATAAACATTTATCATGATATAAGGGAATATAAAAAAAACTTTATTATTGACTCTAGGGCATATTTCCTTCAATTTGTTCAAGTATCGAGTTGTAATTCTTGAGTTGTAAGTAAATAAAAGTGTGATGATCATCATTATTAGAGCATTGTCCCAGTGTGGAAAGGATGATGGAGACTATGATTCCCCCACAAGTCGGGATGAGACTCCGGACAAAAAAAAGAGGCCAAAGAAAGAGAGGGCCAAAAAAATAAAAAAAATAAAAAAATGAGAGAAAAAGAGAGAAGGGGCAATGCTACTATCCTTTTACCACACTTGTGCTTCAAAGTAGCACCATGATCTTCATGATAGAGAGTCTCCTATGTTGTCACTTTCATACACTAGTGGGAATTTTTCATTATAGAACTTGCCTTTTTATATTCCAATGATGGGCTTCCTAAAATTGCCCTAGGTCTTCGTGAGCAAGCAAGTTGGATGCACACCCACTTAGTTTTTTTTTGAGCTTTCATAAACTTATAGCTCTAGTGTATCTGTTGCATGGAAATCCCTACTCACTAGTATTGATATCTATTGATGGGCATCTCCATAGACCATTGATATGCTTAGTTGATGTAAGATTATCTCCTTCTTTTTGTCTTCTCCACAATCACCTTCTATTCCACCTATAGTGCTATGTCCATGGCTCATGCTCATGTATTGCATGAAAGTTGAAAAGGTTTGAGAATATCAAAAGTATGAAACAATTCCTTGGCTTGTCATCGGGGTTGTGCATGATTTGAATATTTTGTGAGATGAAGATGGAGCATAGCCAGAGTATATGATTTTGTAGGGATAAGCTTTCTTTGGCCATGTTATCTTGAGAAGACATGATTGCTTTATTAGTATGTGTCGGCGTCCTGGGAACAGGGGTCCCCAGACTTGCCTGCCTGCGGCCCACGGCATGGCTGAGCTAGCAGGCCTGCACGGCCCATCTTCATCAACTAGGCATTCAAGACCCACGCGAGGGGACAAGCCTCGTGAGGCGGACGATGCAAGACCTCCTCAGGAGCGGCCTCGCTAGGCAGGCTCACGAGGGGCGGAGAGATCAAGGCAAGGCAAACCTCGCGAGGTCCTCGTGACGTGAGCCATGACGATCGAGACCAGGCGGGCTCCAGGCGGGCGCCAGCGCGCGCAGTGTCCTTGCTTCCTCTGGTGCCAAGGGGGCAAGCACAGGCGCGGAGTACCAAGTCATCAAGCAAAGGTTTCCATATTGGTGCAATGAGACCAAGACCAGAAGGACGGCAGGACGGAGGTCACCATGGAGCCCAAGATGGCGCCATCACCACAACCTTTGGCAGGCGAAGACCACCTTTTGTCAAGATAACTTGTACTAGTTGTCCCCTTTCGAATTAGCCGTTGTTGGCTCCCTTCCCGCTCAACATTTGGGGAGAGGACCAGGGCCTATATAAGTAGAACTAGCCACCACAGTAGGGGAGGAGACCGAATCACCAACCATCGGATCGAGAACAGATCGAGAGGCTTCTCACCCACACAAGTTCACCAAACACAAGAACACCTCAACCTCAGGAGGTTATTCTTTCCCTTGTACTGTTCATCATCAGCCCAAGAGGCAATCCACCACCACATTGGAGTAGGGTATTACACCACAACGGTGGCCCGAACTAGTATAAATCTTGTGTCTTTTGTGTTGTGAGTTCATCGAGTTCGTCCGCAAGATCTTAGAGAGCTAGGGCGTGGATCGATAGAGAGAAAACCTTCGCGTGCACCCGAGTGTTAGAACCTCAAGGGTTTTCTGGAACCCGTGATCCGACATTTGGCGCGCCGGAGTCTCTTCCCCACCAATCGACCCGCCGACGCTCCGTGGCCCCGATGTCCGGTGAACCAAGGGCCGACTCCGACCGATGGGCAGCCTGGCCAGCACGGGCGGCGCCACCTGCCCATGAAGACCTCAACCCCGTGCTCCAGGCGGCGCGAGTGCCGCCTAACGCTGCGGGGCGCGGGCGGCACGGCCAGGCGTCATCCACCCTCACCCCACGACAAGCGTGAGCCGCTGCAAGGGTCGCAAGCCACGCCGCATCAACGGCGCCATACACCCGACAGGAGCAGGCGAACATGCGGGCTGCGCTCACTGTGGCGCGAGAGTTGCTGCGGTGCCGGCTGATGGAGAGCGGACGCGATGCACTGCTGGAACGTGTCGTTGAGCTGCTGGATACGGTGGCGTCAGGAGCGCCGCCTTTCTGCTATCTGCTTCCTTCCCGAGCTACTACTGGACCTCACGACGGGCCTCACCGTGACCGCGCGCCCTCGGGTGCGCCTGGGGGCTTCGTCGACACTAGGATGGTAGGCGTCACCGGGGGCCCCGTGGCCCCCGCACCGCCTCTGATGAGCATGGGCACGAGCGTTTCCCCCCATGGCCCCAGCAAGGCGTCGCGCTATCATCCTCAGGACGCCGCGCTGGGTCGGGCGACATGGAGTGTGGGGCACTACGGTGAGGTGTTTGGGGTGACAGCCCCAGAAGCCTATGTGTCCCACATGATGAACCAGGAGTACACGCCGGAGGACGACCCTGGCTCATTTCTTGGGCCAGGTTGGGAGGAGGAGACATTAGGAGCTGAAGCCTTCCAGGAGCCGCCGGAGAGCCCCGCCAACCGCGCCGTCGACAACAGATACATGGTACCACTAATCCCTCAGGACCAAGCTTACGCTAACCATGGGTCGCAGGAGAATCGGGTCACCACAGCGGCTGGCGGCCTCAGCTCGGCGACCTCCCTCCCTCGAGGAGGATCACGCTGGGGGCAGCAGGAGAGAAGCCAGGAGCCAGATCCCTCACTGCATCGCACAGAGCAAGGTCCCCCCGGAGGTAGGCCCTCTGCCGGGGTGGCGACGGCGACCTTTCCCACGACAGAGGACCCGTGGTCGCCGAGGGCGCCGCTGGCGTCCCCTTTCCCCCCTTTGTGTCGTCCTGGATGCTGATCGGCTCAAATGTGGTCGAGGGCGGCAGAAGGCGAGGCCCTCGCCTGGCGATATGAAGCAAGGCCAGTACCTGTGAAGAAGGCCCAGTGCCCGTGAGGATCGCCGCCCGTGATACTCTCACGTAATAATGAGTGGGGCTGTACACGCCCCGGTGTCTTCGGAGAGCCGCCCTCGGGCCTCGGGGGCTCCCTCCCACGCCTAGTGGCAGCACTTAGCTCCGCGCTGGTGAGAAGACGTCGAAGACTAGACTAGGCGCCGGACGCAGCCATTTGCTTTGGATCTCTTTTCTGTAACCCTGCCTTCTGGATTTGGATTTAAGTTGAAGTTGAATTTTCATTTGATGCGCGCGGGGGGATGCCTTTTCTTGTTCGAGATATTTCTCGCAATCTCATTCTTGTCTTACTTCAGAATTCACACCAGTCGCTCCCCCCTCACGGGCCCCTCGCGAGCCCCTCGCGAGCCAGGATGGGCATGAAGCACTCAAGCCACACACTCACCAAGCCGTGGCTGGCGCTTGCTTATCACGCGGCCCCCTCGGGAGTGTCGACGAACTCATCAGGAGCTCTTCAAAAACCCGCAATCTCTCGGGCCGGTTCTGGGCTTATCCAAGGTAATGTAAGCCGCAACAACGACCTTTCCCCGGCATGTGTAAGCTCGTGAAGACGTGTACTCAATTTAGCACGGAAGGATAAAAGTTGCGATTGTTTACATGAGGGGCTCCCCCTCTCAAAATGCTCTCACAGTCTTCTAGGGCCACGCCCATGTTTTACAGGGTAAATAACAGGGAAACAAGGAATCAGCCGGATATGTCACTCGCCGCGTCCCCCATGTTGTCTTCAGATGCGCCGCTGGCGTTGCTGTCACCATCGTTGGCGTTGCCTACACCTTCACCGGCGTCGACGCGTCATCAACCACGTCGCCTTCGTTTGCCGCAACCACAACCCCGTCATCGTCAGAAGCGAAGGCCCTGACCAACACATCCACGTGGTCTTCAACCCATCGCACCAAGTTGCCCCGGATGGCTTCCGACACGGGAGCAATAGCGGCGTCAAAATCAAAGTTGAGACCAATGTTCAAGAGGTGGCTGAAGAAGCGGGAGAACGCGTGCCCAAGTAGACTGCGACTTCTCTCTTCCACAAGTTGGCGAGCCCTATTAGACCGGGTTTCCAGGTGTGTCACCACGTTGGTGAAGAAGGTCAGGTGACTGGCGTAGTCATTCGAGTGTGGGGGCGGTGCATTCTCGTCTCAGATGAAGCCCAGGGCAGTATTAGACCTGTTCCCGGGGCCCTGAAGCATGGGGGCGTGCTCGCGCTCTAGCGTCCGCCATTGAAGCACTTCCTCCTGTTTTGCTGCATGACGGCCTCAGCGTCATCAACCCGTCTCTGAAGAGAAAGTAGCTCGGCGCGGGCGGAGGCCAAGTCCGCCTGCATAGTGACCAGGGCGGCGGCCGTGTCCTCCTCACGCCTCTCCGCCTCATCCAACCTAGGCCTGAGAGCAGCGGTCCTGCCAACTGCCTCAGTTCCCACAAGCTTCAGCTTTAGGACGTGCCGACCTTCAAGATCCGGGCGAACCTCGGCCACCCGGCGGTCGGCTTCCTCCTGGGCCTTGGCCTCGCGAGCCCCGACGGCATCTTCCACTTGGGCAACTTGATGCTCCCTCGTCTCCAGTTGCTCAAGCTCGAGGCTACGCTCCACTGCTTCCAGAGCCAACGCCTTCTTGCGCTTCCGGACCTCATCTTCCTCGGCAGGCGTCCCCCTCAGCGATGAGAGGGCGGCTTTGTGCGCCTCCACTTGTTGCTCGAGGGACGCACCCCAAGAGTGGAGCTCCCATAAGCGCTTCTCCACAGCCTCGCGACGGCGGTCAGCTTCACGAGCCTCCTCCAGAGATCGGGAGTAGGCCTCAAAGGAGGCCGCAAGGGAGACCTCAACCTTCATGTTTTCTAGCTCGCGCTGGTGGCGCCCGAGGTTGATGGCCCCTTTCAGCCTGTGCCACTCCTCCAACAACCGAAGACCCTCGGCCTCAAGGCACGCGTCGACACCCTCAAGATCTTCGCCGAGTCTATTCATCGCATCCATCACCTCCTGGAAGAGCTCATGAAGAACAACGCTCCGCCAGTGCTCAAACTCGAGCACACGGCCCATATCACCCTCCGCCACGGGGGCTGTGGGTGACTCCCGGCGCGGCGCGCCCACTCTTAGCGGGGGGCTGGGGGCTGGCGCGGCCCCAGGCGCCAGCTGGCCCTCGCGAGGGGCCCGAACCGAACAAGGCCCGCTGCTTGAAGAAGACCCCAGGGTCGAGGCCAACCAGCTGCCGACCGTGACCAGGGGAGGAGCCCTTGGCACGCCTGCTGCGCTCCGAGCAAGGCCGCGAAGGAAGGACGGCGAAGGCGCAAGCTCGGGGCGCCTTGATGACAGACCAACTCCCATGGCTGACCCCACGCCGTGGGAAGCACCCGAGCCTGCAGCGCTGGAGCTTGGCGGGTGCGACGGGACAAGAGGGAGCTGCGTCTCAGGAGATTTCACGACCTTGGCAGAAGGGATCTTGTGGGGATAATCGTTAGGAAAGGAAGGCGGCACACAGAAGATCACCAAGATAAGGTACTTACTCGTCGACGGCGATGTGCTTTCATTGCTTCAACGGCCCGAAGATATCGCTGCCACTCGGAGATCCTTTCCTCTTGCGGAGCTCCTCGAAGTCCATGCAAAGCCGACCGAAGCGCTGAACGTGGCGACCAGTACGGGGTAAAGCCGGAGAAGTGCCTGGCTGCGGAGAACAGTCGGGCGCCATCTCACCGCGACTTCCCGAGGCCTCCGGAGTTTCGGCCTCGGGAGCCACGTGCTGCATCACCTCAGCAACCGGCGTCCCAGAATCACGGGATCCTGAGGACGACGCCCCAGGAGCCTCAGGCGGCGTCCGCACATCAGCACTCGTGCCGCTAGCCTCTGACGGCGCTCGTCCCCCTTCACCCACATTCAGGACGGGCTCGGCGCCAGCGACGAAGAGGGGAACCATGCTGGAAGGGTTCTCGCGGGACCCCACCAGGCCGTCCGGCCGCAACCCCCACTCATCAAAGGGAGGCCTGCCCCTATGAATTCATCCTTGTTCTTGCAGCGGTACAACAGATAGTTCTTCCCAGGCAAGTCGTCCGGTGAAGTGACACCCGTCAGGACCTTGAGCACCGTTTGCCGCGTACCAAGGGGGAGCCCGGACTCCTGAAACCTCATATGGTCCTGGCTACTAAGCATGGTCCACATCAGGCGAGAATGGCGCTGAAGCGGATCAACCCGACGCTTCATGAACTCCCTCACCACCATCGGCGCGGTCATGCCGCGGTCCTTCAGCATCCTTAGCCTGTGCCAGACAGGGACAAGACGGGGGCTCGCGAGCCTCTCGTGGCCCCAGCCGGAGTGGGAAATGGCAGGCACTGACGGGGCGTGGAGCAGAGGGCTGAGCATACCGGCGTGAACAAATACCCATCGTGTCCGAAACTCACTCGTGGATGAAGGAAGCTTGAAGTCGATCCCCATGCCCGCCGTCGCGGCCACGACCTGGAAGCTTACACACCCCGAGCTTTGGTGGGGATCAGTCAGATGCAATGAGAAGAAGTGGCAGAGAAGGGCCACAGAAGGAGCGATGCCCACCATGGCTTCACACACAAAGGTGAAGACAGCGAGGAGAGTCATGGATTGGGGGTCGAGATGCAACATATGGATCTGGTAGTGTTCAAGCACCATGTTGAAGAAGGAAGAGAAAGGGGGAATCAGGCCCCCCCAAAGGGCATCAATTAAGATTGGGACCTCGGTGACCGTCTGAGTGATGCGAGCGCGAGACGCAGGCCAAGCCACTGTCTCCCCCACTCGTTGAAACTAGTGGCGAGCATGGGATGCACCTTGTCCATGGCCTCATCGTTGAGCACCAAGGATCGTCTGGCAGCAAGCTCGGCGGCTGGAGGCACACTTGGCAAAGATAGCGGCTTCTTCCCCTTGTCTGCTTGTTTCGGTGCCATGGCGATGAAGCAGGCGGAGTGCAGGTCAGATTGGAGAGGAGGGGCAGAGTCTCGAGGAAGCAGAAGGACTGTGGAAGCAAGGCGTGGGCAATGGGAGGATAACTATGTAGGTTGCGAGGGCCGCATAGCCAGGCGGATTCAAAGGCAGCGTGGGGAAGCGGAGACGCCCAAGTCCAATCAATCACCACACGTCAATCGAGGCCGTAGGCTTTTGGGGCCCGTGGCGCTCTGCGCTTGGCCTTTGGCTTCGCCTCGAACCCAAGCCCGAGCGCGCCTTGGGCCCGGGGGCTACTATCGGCATCCTGGGAATGGGGGTCCCCAGACTTGCCTGCCTGCGGCCCACGACGTGGCTGAGCTAGCAGGCCTGTATGGCCCATCTTCATAGACAAGACATTCAAGACCCTCGCGAGGGGCCAAGCCTCGCGAGGCCGACGCAAGACCTCCTTAGGAGCGGCCTCGCCAGGCAGGCTCACGAGGGTTGGAGAGATCAAGGCAAGGCAAACCTCACGAGGTCCTTGTGACGTGAGCCATGACGATCGAGACCAGGCGGGCGCCAGGCGAGCGCCAGTGCGTGCAGTGTCCTTACTTCCTCTTTGGTGCCAAGGGGGCAAGCGCAGGCGCGGAGTACCGAGGCATCAAGCAAAGGTTTCCATATTGGTGCAACGAGACCAAGACTAGAAGGACGGTAGGACGGAGGTCACCATGGAGCCCAAGATGGCGTCATCACCAGAACCTTTGGCAGACGAACACCACCTTTTGTCAGGATAACTTGTACTAGTTATCCCCTTTCGAATTGGCCGTTGTTGGCTCCCTTCCCGCTCAATATTTGGGGAGAGGAGCAGAGCCTATATAAGTAGAACTAGCCACCATAGTATGGGAGGAGACCAGATCACCAACCATCGGATCAAGAACAGATCGAGAGGCTTCTCACCCACCGTCGGTGTCAAAACCGGCGGATCTCGGGTAGGGGGTCCCGAACTGTGCGTCTAGGCGGATGGTAACAGGAGGCAGGGGACACAAATTTTTACCCAGGTTCGGGCCCTCTTGATGGAGGTAAAACCCTACGTCCTGCTCGATTAATATTGATGATATGGGTAGTACTAGAGTAGATCTACCACGAGATCAGAGAGGCTAAACCCTAGAAGCTAGCCTATGGTATGATTGTATGTTCTTATTGTGTCCTACGTACTAAAACCCTCCGGTTTATATAGACACCAGAGAGGGTTAGGGTTACACAAGGTCGGTTACAAAGGAGGAGATATCCATATCCGTACTGCCTAGCTTGCCTTCCACGCCAAGGAGAGTCCCATCCGGACACGAGACGAAGTCTTCAATCTTGTATCTTCATAGTCTAACAGTCCGGCCAAAGGATATAGTCCAGCTGTCCAGAGACCCCCTAATCCAGGACTCCCTCAGTATCCCCTGAACCAGGCTTTCAATTACGATGAGTCCGGCGCGCAGTGTTGTCTTCGGCATTGCAAGGCGGGTTCCTCCCCCGAATACACCATAGAAGAATTTGAATACAAGGATAGTGTCCGACCCTGCAAAATAAGTTCCACATACCACCGTAGAGAGAATAATATTTCCACAAATCCAATTTGCTGACTTGTTTTGGCAACACGACATTATGTCATGGCCCGGTGATTATTCGAACCGTTTCCTTTAACTAGCCCCGCACATAACGCGAGGTAGTTTTTTGACACGTCTTGTCAAAGCAGAGATCGTGTCCCCTTATCACGGGATTATCATCAATACGGGTGTGGGTAACCCAACTGCACCATCGATTACGGCGCTTGGGGGATAAGCGAGTTTTACCAGGCTAGTGGGGACGCATAGTTTCGTCCGCCCATATAAAGGGATAAGGATTCACCTTTTCATCCACGCCTTCTTCCTCCTTGCTCATCCATTCTTGCGCACTCGAGCTCCAACACCCAAGTCCACATCCTTCCCCTCAACCTACTCCAAACATGTCCGGAGCGGGAGGCAAATGGATGGCTTCCTCCGTTATGGAGGGACATATCAAGAAGCTGCGTGGAGCCAGATACTTAGCCGCGAATATCGCGCATCGGCTGCCCACTACGGGGCAGATCGTCCCTACCCCTGAACCTCACGAGAGGGTAGTTTTCCTCCACCACTTACTCCGCGGACTGGGGTTTCCCCTCCATCCATTCGTCTGTGGTCTCATGTTCTACTATGGGCTAGACTTTCATGATCTGGCCCTGAACTTCGTCCTCAAAATTTCGGCGTTCATCGTCGTGTGTGAGGCTTTCCTCTGCATCCGGCCCCACTTCGGCCTGTGGTTAAAGACCTTCAATATCAAGCCAAAGGTGGTGGGAGGCCAACAAGCAGAATGTGGCGGAGCCATGGTGGGCAAGATGCCCAACGTTATATGGCTTGAAGGCTCCTCTGTGGAGACCATAAAGGGGTGGCAATCGCCGTGGTTCTACATCACCGAGCCGCGCGACGCCAAATGGGCGGCGGCCCCCGAGTTTCGATCCGGATTCCCTACATGGCTCACTTCTTGGAAAGAGAAGGGCTTCTCGTGGGGTTCATCGGTGGAGCTGGATGGACTCCAGAAATGTATTCGGAGTATGGCAAGCAAGAAGCTCAAGCTTGTCAACATACTCCAGGTTATGCTCATCCGCCGGATCCTCCCGTGTCAACAACGAGATTTTAACTTGTGGGAGTTCGACCCGGCCCAGCACCAGACTCTGAGCGAGCTCTTCGATATGACGCACAAGGACGTCTAGAAGGTGCTGTTCAAGGGCGCCGAGGTCCCTCCTTCTCTCGCCGAGGACCCCAGGCTAAGCGCAAAGCGCCTAGCGCATTCGGTGAGTTCAATACGTCCCGTAGGATATTTATTTCCCCTAGCTTAATCACGTGCGGGGTCTAATCCCCATGCCTTTGACAAGACTGGGTGGAGACGTCGGGGCAGATTACCTGTCCGGCCCCTCTGGCCGGAGACACTGCGGGCGCTCTCCTGACGGAGATGCTGACTCCGGCTCCTTACAAGGTGCCGGAGAAGACCAAGAAGGCCAAGGGAACCCGAGAGAGTTCCCGACTCCAGGGTTTATCGGATTTATCGTCCGATAACACCGCGGCGCACTCCTCCCCCGAAGACGAGGAGGAAGATGAAGACACTCCCCCTCCAGTCGGGGGAGACAAGAAAAGGAAGGCCGCCCCAACCGGGGGGCCGAAGGGTCCAAGAAGGGAACTCTCCTTCCGGACTACTCTACCACCGCCGCTGATGGCGAAGATGAGTGGCTGCCCAGGGCCAAGCCCCTGGGGAAATCATAAGTATTCGGATACCAGAGTAACTCATAGCATTCCTTTGTCGCGCTGCTTCCCCTAACGCCGAATATGATTATCCAGGCCGCCACGAGCCCGTATCGATGTATCGTCGGACGGCTTCCTGGGCTCGTCGGATATGGATAGCGATCCACTTCCGACTGCCACCTCCCCTTGCCCTACGGATGACGCTGAGGTATTGTCTCAACAGGCACCGGGTTGAGGGGAGACAGTCCCGGAGGCACCTCAAGGCGACCTTCCGGACTCCGGGAGCAGAGGGAACAAGGCCCTAAGGGCTCCGAGTTCGGCCCTCAGCCAAACACCGCACTGGAACCTCCAGTGGTTCCGAACTTGGGCAGGTGGCCTCCTTCCAAGAGGGGCAAGACGCCTGTGCCGGTGACCTCTGTCCATCCAGAGGCACCGGACAATCTGCTGGGAGTGCTTCGCGGCGCTTCCATCGATGAGGAGCACCACACTATTATGAGTGCGGTGGTCCAGAAGGTTCAGTCCGCCAAGAGCGGACCGACTGAAGCCTGTGCTAGCCTTCTAACAGGCTTTGAGGTAAGTGTTAAAATATAGGAAAAATATTACCGCATAGACAGTAGCCCCTGATGCTTTGTTCGGTGTTCACAAAGAAAAGCCGAACAGAGGATCAAACAATATTGCAGGAGTCTAATTTAAGTATGTCAATATGCATATGCAGGCTTCGCTGCTGGCCTCAGCCGCACTGACTGTGGAGGTCGCCACACTGAAGCAGGACCTCGAGGGGTCCAAGAAAGAGCTCGGCCTTGCCAAGAGGCAGCTCGAGGAGAACAAGGGTAAGTAATACCCTGTCAATAGATATGTATATATAAATGAAGACGCGATTGCAAAATGACAGGATCATCGTATATTTGCCAGGGGCCACGACCGAGGTGGCAACCCTGAAGCAAGCGCTATCCAAGGCCAAAGACAAAGTGGCCAAGGAGCGCACCGAGCGGGAAAGGCAAGAGGCTTGGGTGGGCGAGGTGTAGCAAGAGCTCCAGGTGCTAGTGACGAAGCACGAGGCGTTGGAGCTTGACTCGAAGACGTGAGAGTCTGAGCTTGCCGCGGCCCTCGAGAGCGCAAAGAGTGCCAAGGCCGAAGCCCGAAAGGCCCTCCAGGAGATTGACGCGATGAAGAAAATAGCGGCAGGTAAGTCATTCTATATGCAAAGCAAGCATGTGAAAGTAAATTACCTATTACTTACCCGAATCCGGAGCTCTCTAGGAGCATTCGCAGATTTGCCCCGCAGTGTGTCGGATGCCGCACAGTTTTACCAGGCCGAGGAGGGAAGCTCAACGGAGAAGAAGTTCTGGTCTCAGTATACTGGGACCAAACACCCGGTGCCTATGAGCGACCAGCTGAAGCAGCTGGTTGAGCTACACAAGGCGGCCGAACAGGCCATGAAGGGCCTTATAGTCCGGCTGTGGCCTGGCGACGCCCTTCCGAACAGCTACTTCGGCCTGGTGAGGCGGCTTGTGGATGCCTGCCCACGGCTGGAAGTCGGCAAGCGGTCCATCTGCATTGAAGGTGCACGCCGGGCTTTCGCCCGTGTGAAGGTGCAATGGGCCAAGCTAGACGCCATGAAGCTGATCAAGGAAGGACCGCCGCAGGGCAAGGGGCATCACACCCCCGAAATTTATTATGAGGGTGTCCTGAAGGGTGCCCGTCTTGTAGCGGACGAATGTTCCAAGGATGTAATATTTGAGTAAACTTGCTCGTGTGATCCTGTATGATGAAAACTTGTTTCATATGCGCTATGCAACGCTTGTTTGAATTTAAAATATTACCTTCTGTTTGGCTATTTATCCAATCTGACAGATGGCTAGTCCTCGGCTTCTGCCCCCATGCCACGAGTGCTGAGGTGTTCAGGATAAACCTGAGCACTCTTGTTCCCATTTTTGGGTCCTTCGAGGGAGGTGCTCAGCACAGCGAACAAGGCAACCGGACTAATAATGCTTTATCACTCTTACTTAGCCATATAATTCTATAATTTTAAATTTCGGCGAAGCCCCTGGTATTCGGAAGGCCGAATTCGGGGCGCGATACACGCCTTTAAGCCGGACAGGACCGGCTCCTCGCTCTAGGCGGCATAAGTCTTTAAGGACTCGAAACCTCGCCGAATAGCGACCAGTCTCTCCCCTTATCATGACAGTCAGTTTTAGCTTTCTCTACTGAGGTCCTTAGCCCAGCAGAACCGGGGCACAATCGCAGTAGTTCTCCTAGCGCTACCTTATCCGATAGAGCGGAATGTAAGGTACCAAAAAAATAGGAGCCGGGCAAACCCAACATTTGACCAAAGACATGATTCGGAGCTGATGCATATAATGCTATAAGTTCGGGGTGTCGCACTTGTGAAAGCGTTCGGACTTCTCACACCGCATTGTGGGGTACTTAAGCCCCTGGTGTATTGGCCGTACCAAAGTGTACGGTTGCAAGGCATCATTAACGAACACATATATAAAAAAGAAGAATGCAATAATAGTCTTAATGCTATGCATTGTTTATTCAAATAGATGCGTTAAAGCAGAATGATACAGATAGTGTGATAAGCAAAAAGTAGGACTATGTCCCTTCCAAGGGCAAGCTGAGGAATAGTATTAAAGCAAATATTTCACTCATTATCGTAATCCACCTAGGAGTTCCGTGGTGTGACGTAGCTTTTTGCCTCCTTGGTTGCTGCATCATGTGTTCGGCAATCATGCTGCCGAACAGGGTTTCCAGAGATTAAAGTCCTGAAAGAGAAAAATAACAAAGCGGGAAGCCCCTAGTGCGGTTTAAGCTGCGTATCGGGGCCTGCCGTAATTGTGCCCCCCTCCCCGCTTGTGCCCATGGTATTTTTAATGCGTAATTATGTACGCGTGGCATGAATTTCGCCGTTTGGCTGGGACTGGGGTGGGGGCCGCATTGCTACGCGAGCTCAGATCGTGCCAAGCGGTCTAGTTGCCGATTACTCCGAGCGCTCTTGAAGGTGTTCAGGTCTTGAAACGCCGAACTGGTGGATTGCCTTGAGAGGCTACTTTGCGCTTCTACTGCGAGGGCCGCAGTGTGATCCTCCGTGCAGAGAGAGCGCTTTGTGTTTCCGTTAACTGTGATAACCCCCTGGGGTGCTGGCATCTTGAGCTTGAGGTATGCATAATGTGGTACCGCATTGAATCTCGCAAATGCGGTTTGCCCGAGCAGTGCATGATAGCCACTTCGGAACGGGACTATATTGAAGATTAATTCTTCGCTTCGGAAGTTATCCGGGGATCCGAAGACCACTTCCAGTGTTATTGAGCCTGTGCAATGGGCCTCTACACCTGGAATGACGCCTTTAAAGGTCGTTTTTGTGGGTTTGATCCTTGTGGGATCTATACCCATTTTGCGCACTGTGTCCTCGTAAAGTAGGTTCAGGCTGCTGCCGCCATCCATAAGGACTTGAGTGAGGTGAAATCCGTCAATGATTGATTCTAAGACCAGTGTGGCGAATCCGCCATGACGGATACTAGTGGGGTGGTCCCTGCGATCGAAGGTGATCGGGCAGGAGGACCATGGGTTGAACTTTGGGGCGACTGGTTCCAACGCATATACGTCCCTGAGCGCACACTTCCGCTCCCTCTTGGGGATGTGGGTTGCGTATATCATGTTCACCGTCCGCACTTGTGGGGGGAACCTCTTCTGTCCTCCGGTGTTCGGCTGTCGGGGCTCCTCTTCGTCATCGCTGTGTGACCCCTTATCTTTACCTTCGGCAATTAACTTGCCGGCCTGCTTGAACACCCAGCATTCTCTGTTAGTGTGGTTGGCTGGCTTGTCAGGGGTACCATTTATATGACATGAGCGATCGAGTATGCGGTCCAAACTGGATGGGCCCGGAGTGCTTTTTTAAATGGCTTTTTCCGCTGACCGGGTTTAGAGCCTTTGAATCCGGCATGGACTGCCGTATCCTCAGTATTATCGCTGTTAATGCGACGCTTATGTTTGTTGCGACGTGACCTGCTATTGCCGTCCTTGGTATTCGAAGTACCATGGTTTTTGATATGTTGTTACTGTGAGCCAGCCAGCTGTCTTGTCCCGCACAAAAGTGGGTCATGAGTGTCGTGAGGGCTGCCATAGATTTTGGCTTTTCCTGTCCAAGGTGCCGGGCAAGCCACTCGTCGCGGATGTTATGCTTGAAGGCTGCTAGGGCCTCTGCATCCGGACAGTCGACGATTTGATTTTTCTTTGTTAGGAACCGTGTCCAAAATTGCCTGGCCGATTCTTCTGGCTGCTGAATTATGTGGCTCAAGTCATCGGCGTCTAGTGGTCGCACATAAGTGCCCTAAAAGTTGTCAAGGAATGCGGCTTCCAGATCTTCCCAACAGCTAATGGACTCTGCTGGCAAGCTGTTAAGCCAATGCCGCGCTGGTCCTTTGAGCTTTAGTGGGAGGTATTTGATGGCGTGTAAGTCATCGCCGCGGGCCATGTGGATGTGGAGGAGGAAATCCTCGATCCATACCGCAGGATCTGTTGTGCTGTCGTATGATTCAATATTTATGGGTTTGAAACCCCCTGGGATTTCATGATCCATTACTTCGTCTGTGAAGCATAGGGGGTGTGCGGCGCCTCTGTATTAGGCTATATCGCGACACAACTCGAATGGGTCTTGACCGCTGTGTTCGGCCCGGCCGGATTGACTTTTACTGTATCCGGCGTGACGTTTATCGTCTCGCATACTGGCGTGCCCTCGTGATCCGTGGATCGATCTTGCATGTTTTGCTTTGTCCTCCAATATGTCTTGCAGGTCTGGCATATTTCCCCATGCCTTTTTATTTGAATGGCGTCGGGGTGCGGGCTGAGCTTTTGGTTGGATTGCCTCTCTATCACGGCCACGAGGTGGCTGATCAGCCGTGTCATATGCTTCTTCCTCCAGTCGAGGTAGCAACCTGCATTTTGGGTAACTCTTGGAGGCGCTCGAGTTTATATTCCTTGGCCGCGAGGACTTCAGTCCATCTGTCAGCTAGCAGATTTTGATCAGCTTGAAGCTGTTGCTGCTTTTTCTTAAGGCTATTTGCCGTGGCCATAAGTCGGTGCTTGAAGCGCTCTTGTTTGACGGGATCCTCTGGCATGGAGAATTCATCATCACCGAGGCTTGCCTCGTCTTCGGAGGGGGCATGTAATTATCATCCTCCGCTTCTCCATCTGCCGCTCTCTAAGGAGGGCTGGCTCCTCCATCCTCCTGCTCTAAATCTTGTTGGAGGGGATTGTTGTTATCTTCGGCACTATCCGGAGTGTTATTATCTCCTGTGCCGGTATCACCACTTTTGCTTTGGCGGGACTTAGAATGGCGCCGCTGACGTCGGCGCTTGGGTTGCTTCTTGGAGGGGTCATCCTCCACTGTCTCGTCGCCATTGCCTTCTTTGGGTGTGTCCACCATGTATATATCGTTTGATGAGGTGGCTGTCCAGTGCCCTGTGGGTAGTTGTTCATCTTCGCCTCCCGCATCCTCGTCCATACCGTCGATGTCTTCGGGGTCAAAGTCGAGCATGTCGGTTAAGTCATTGACAGTGGCTACTAAGTGGGTGGTGGGTGGGCCGCGAATTTCTTCGTCGTCCGCTTCCCAATCCTGCTGGACATAATTCGGCCAGGATCCTCCTGTCAAGGAGAGAGACCTTAACAAGTTCAGTATGTTGCCAAAGGGCGAGTGCTGAAAAATATCTGCGGAGGTAAACTCCATGATCGGAGCCCAATCGGATTCGCTAGGAACGGGCGCAGGCGGTTCGGAGTCCGTGGCCGGAGAGAGATCTGGCAGTTTGTCAACACGGCTCTCGTGCAGAGTAAGGTCGATGTTTGGCTCGATCGCCGATGAGGGTAAGGCCTCCGTGGCGGGGTCCATCTACCCATCCATGGACGGCGCAACTGGCTCTGAATTGAGGGTCGGAGCGACTGCCGGTGCGATCTCCTGAACGTTGTCGGATGGTAGAGCTAAATCGTACTCATCATGACCGTGTGACGCACAAGGCAGAGGCTCGAACCCGTCGAAGATCAAGTCTCCGCGGATATCGGCCGTGTAGTTTAAGCTTCCAAACCTGACCTGATGGCCAGGGGCGTAGCTTTCAATATGCTCCAGATGGCCAAGCGAATTGGCCCGTAGTGCAAAGCCGCCAAATACAAAAATCTGTCCGGGGAGAAAAGTCTCTGAAAGTGCTAGTGATCGACTAGAGGGGGGTGAATAGGTGATTTTTATGAAAGTCCTCAAAACATGGAAGTTTCAAAGACAAATGATAGTCAAGTAGACTACACTAGGCAAACCTATTACCATGTAGCGGAAGGTAGACTACACTAGGCAAACCATAGTCAAGTATTCAATGGAGTGAAAGCACAATGACTAATAGCAGCTAGGCAGTAAAGATCAGGTAGGAAGATATTGTGAAGCCAATCAAAACAAGCAGTCACTCAGTGAAGACAAAAGATAAAGCAGTCATACAATGACTTCACAAGGACCAACAGTAAGTAAAGGGAAGGGAAGGATGAAACCAGTGACTCGTTGAAGACAATGATTTATTGGACCAGTTCCAGTTGCTGTGACAACTGTACGTCTGGTTAGGGAGGCTGAGATTCAACTCAGAAGACCTTGTCTTCACCTTATTCCCCTTGAGCTAAGGACACCCAGTCCTCGCCCAATCACTCTGGTAAGTCTTCAAGGTAGAGTTCCAAACCTTCACAGACTTCGTTCACCGGTGATCCACAATGACTCTTGGATGCTCAGAACGCGACGCCTAACCGGCTGGAGGATTCACAGTCCTCAAGTGTAATAAGTCTTCAGATCACACAGACAGGAAGACTTAAGTGATGCCTAAGACTCTTTGGCTCTGGGTGTTTAGGTCTTTATCCTCGCAAGGAATTCTCTCCCAAAGGCTTCGAGGTGGGTTGCTCTCAAACGACAAAAGCCGTGCACTAACTCTGAGCAGCCAACCGTTTATGGTTGTAGGGGGTGGGCTATTTATAGCCACTAGGCAACCCGACCTGATTTGTCCGTAATGACCCTTGGTCACTAAGGAATTTACACGTGTTCCAACGGTCAGATTTCAAACACACACAACAACTTTACTTGAGCTACAAGCAAAGCTGACTTATCCAACTCTGGACAAGATTTGCTCTCATAGTTTTCACTCGAAGACATAGGATTTTGGTTAAGCATCACTTTAGTCATTCTGACTAGTTCACTTGGACCCCACTTAACAGTACGGTGGTTCCTATGACTCAACAAAGAAGAAAAAGAATTACGAAAGAACTAAGTCTTCACACTCCATAGTCTTCATCCGATTTCTTCTCTTGTCATAGTCTTCAATGTGAATGTCTTCACATACCACCTTTGACTTCAATGTCTTCTTACATTTTTAGGGGTCATCTCTGGTAGGAAAACCGAATCAATGAGGGACTTCTACCTGTGTTATCCTGCAATTCTCACAAACACATTAGTCCCTCAACTAGGTTTGTCATCAATACTCCAAAACCAACTAGGGGTGGCACTATATTCACTTACAATCTCCCCCTTTTTGATGATTGATGACAAACTAGTTGAAGTTTTCAACGGGGAATAAAATATGTGAAATTGTAAAGGATAGGGGATTGTCGTCATAAGTGGCAAAGGCTCCCCCTGAAGATGCGCATAAAAGTAATTTGCTTTTGGTATGCAAATGCACATGGCAGGATGTACTTGTGGAGATCCTCTTCAACTTATGATGACAATTCATCATGCAAGAAAAGTATGTGAAGATAATGACATGCCTAATGAAAAATGGATGTCTGCAAAATGATCTAAGTGCAGAATTTATCGTCACACATGCGGAATTTATCATCGCATCACAGAATAGCAAATAAGTAGCAGACGGCCATCGAGTTTAAGTGTTACAACTCAAAGAACCAAATGTATCAAAAACGAGAGTTGTAAGCACTTGGCAAAAGTAGCAAAAAGTAAAGCAACCATCCATATGGACCCACTTGAAGACTATCAACTCATATGCTTCTCCCCCTTTTGTTAGTGAGGACCAAAAAGGTTTCAAGACATAGAGCGCCTACTCATTCCCATGAGGTGCAGGCGAGGCAGCAGGGTCGTCGGTGAGATCCGGTGGTGCAGAGGAACTTGGTGCAGTGTCGTCACGCGCTGAAGTTGGAGGAGGTGAACTTGCATCATCTTGGTCATCGATGACTCTGGCATTTACGGTCACAGCTGAGGACGAGTATTCAGAGTCTTCAAGTGAGGGAGTTCGATGCAAGTGAGCATTTCTGGGGGGAGTTGAGTCAAACTTGAAGCATTCGGTGAAGCCATCGTTGTGCAGATCAGCTTCAGCACTCAGTAGGGTCAAACTCTTCCACGACCTCCGACAGGTTTCATGAGTGACAAAGGCATTCTTGGTGGCAAGATTGCGAATGCGGTTGACATCCACCAAGAGGCTTTGCATCTGACGCTTAAGCCAGTCGTGATGTTTGTCCTGTTTCTGATGCAGCGCGACGAGAAGCTCTCGGTCATTGAGGACACGAGATCGTCTTTGAGGCCTTTGCGCAATGGTGCTACCAGTGGCATCAGTTTGAGCACGAGGGGCACGTGTGTTTCCAGCAAGGGGATAAACACGAGACACTGCTGGAATTCCTTCAATGGGCTGGGTGAAGCTTTGGTGATCAGCATTGTGAAGATAAATGGGATCCTTAGCAGGCTCTGGATAAATGGCTTCAACTAACAGATCAACCTCGGGCAAGAATATAAGATGATTGCACGCAGACGGCTGATAGTTGAAGGCTGAGTGACGCTTGATCAGACGCATGACCCATGGAGCATAGAATTCAACCCAAAGATGTCGGAGCCAGACGCAGCCAACTGCCTGATGAAGAAGTCTTGAGAATTGAAGCTGATGCCATTGAAGATATATAAAACCAAAGTCTTCATTGCTCCTTCAAGCTTCGCTCCAGATGAGTGTCCTTTGATAGGCCACAGAGTCTTCCTGATGATGTGTTAAATGGTGCGAGGCAGGTACTCTAGGTCTTCAACAAAGAACTCAGATGGGTATTCAGCGTCGTGAGGCAGAGGCTTCATCATGCTCAGCATTTGACTCATGTTGGGTTCTGGCTTCTGAAAGATGCTTTCCAAGGCATTTTGATGTTGTTGACAACCTGGCTCATAGTATTCACCAGGAGTGTGCAGGCCTGTGAGCTCAATGATATCAAGAGCTTTAGCTTCATGATGGACATTACCTGTCATCCACTCAAGGACCCAAGTCTTTGGATCCCTGTTGTAGCCTCGAATATGAAGAGTGGCATAGAATTGAAGCAGCAATTCTTCATTCCAGTGCTCCTTGTCAGTGATGAACTGCAACAGACCAGCATCTCTGAAACAGTCCAATGCTTCTTCGAGGCAGGGCAGACCAGCTATAGCTTCAGAGTCGAGGCGCATATGTGGAAATATGCGCCCTTGATTGTATAGGACACAAGAATAGTAGCTGCACTGCTGATAGCTCTAGAACCGATCTGAGGAAATGCGCGGTCTAGTATAAGGGTTCTTGGAGCTGTTGAAGAAGGTATTATTTTCCACGAAGCCATTCGCATTGAAGACCCTAGGTGAAGTGGCAGTTCCTGGGAAACGTGGAAGTCTTGGCTTGGGCTTTTGGACTTGAGGCCTGTGCTCGGCGTGGTACTCAAATTGTGTACCAGCAGCAGGCGGAGGAGTCAGAATGGGCCATCGAACCATAACTGGCTGACCACGATCAAATGCCAGCTCTATTGTGTGAGGTCTTGGAGGGGGAACAGGGGCATTGGCATTGTCTTCATGGGCTTCAGGGGCCACATGTGCTTCAGGTACTTGGACCTCAGGTGCTACAACATTGTCTTCTGGCACCTCATTGGCTTCCGGCGCCATATTGGCGTCAACCATGACAACGTCATTGGCGTCAGCAGTGATGTTGGTGGTTACTTCAGGGTTGTTAACCTCCACTTCAGAAGCTGGAGGGTCGGTCACGTTCTCCTCAAGAACAACATCTTGGTGAGAAGGGGGTGTAGCAACTCTTGTGTCTCTTGGGGCTTCTTCTTCATCTTCTTCTTCATCGGCTGATGCATCCGGAATGTCTTCAGTCATTTTGGCTTTGGGTTCAGACACGTGCATTGTGGGAGTGACTTGGGGCCTTGGTCCTTTGCGAAGCCTGCATAATGAGGGCGACGCTTGTGGAGATGGAGTGTGCTGGGCCACAAAGTCATCATCATCTTGCACTGTTGGGGTAGCTTGCGGTTGGGGAGAGCTTGGAGTGTCTTGTCTCTGTGGGTGATCAGCCCACGATGCATCCTGAGGAGTTGGCGTCAGAGGACGACCAATGCCGATGAGTTCGCTGTGCGTAAGCACAGGCAATGATACCAATTGGTGCCCGATCTGAGGAAGGACTTTATCATCTTCAACATTGTCATGGTGACCAATGTCTTCAGCAGCGGTGGAGTCAACTACTAGAATGTCTTCAGCTTCAGGAGCCTCTGTGGAAGCAGGCTCATGAATTACCATCCGTCGTTCTTGAACGAAGAGGCAGGATGAGGAACCGAGATGGGCTCAACAATAAGGGGCTCTGTGGGAGCAGCCCGATCTTTCTTGGTTTTGCGCTTCTTCTTGGAGGGAGCGACATCAGAAGCTTCATGATGTTTCCTCTTTCTGGCTTCAGCCTCGGTAGCCCTTGTCTTCTTTAATTCTGAAGCCATTGTGGGGACCTTAGGCTTCGAGCCTATCATACTGGCTGGGAAGACAATGGGATGTGCTTCCTGCCTTGTTGCTTCGGGTTCGGCCACAGCTGGCTTCTTCTTCTTCGTTGCAGACATCCTGGGATCGATGCCAGGACGCCCAAGAGCCTTGCGCTTTTCAGCTTCATTGTAAGCTTGCA